>NC_052617.1:12868794-13001103 GCF_016545825.1 Eucalyptus grandis | reverse complement strand
TTGCCTATTTTACTTTCCCATTTCCCTGTCCAGAGCCCGTAGAATTCGAGGGCAGCGGTCCTCGTTTCACACGCACCGGATAATTACAAGGAAGAGGCAGGCGAGCTTTATCGAGTTAAGAGTAGTGACGTTAGATTCTCGACTTAGGGAGAAGTTTTCCTTTCCTCCGTTTTTGAAATACCTTATCGACTTCGCTTTTCCTTTCCTTTTCTTTTATTTATATCTCCCCCCCGTCCGTTCCCTTCTTTTTTTTACTCGCAAGCGTTCGTTTGATAAAGGGAAAAAAATGGAGGGCGAGAGCGACGTCCTTGTTTGAATTCGCAAGCAGGGAATTTGGACCCACGAGTAGGAAAAAAGGAAAGGGAAGGAAGAAAGAGAAAAAAAAAAGGAGAGAGAAGAGAAGAGAGGATTCGCCCGCTGTCGCTTTTGGGTTCTCAGGAGACTATTGCTTCAGTCGCAAGTGACGGTGGCTGCTGCTGCAAGTACCAAATCTCAAGGCCTTCCAATAGCGGTCCTCTTCGCCGGTAAAAATTCGTGCTTCTTGACTCTCTGTCCCTCTCTCTCTCTCTCTCTCACGCTATCTTTGGTTTTGCTGCTTCAAGATTCATTTCATTTTTTAACCAACCCGGCTGATCTTGGGATCTGGTATCGAGTGTAGCGCCGTTTGATCGTTGGGGCTGGCTGTCTCGTTGCTTCGCTTGCAAGCGCCGCTATCCTCGGCGCCGGGGGTTTTCTGCCTCGTGGGTCTTTGTGTTTTGGGGCGCGCGAGTTCGAGGCGAGCTTCTTCCACAGGGTTTATTATTTTAACTGTGTTCCCAAGAGAGGTTTTAGCTGCTTCTGGTGCTCTGCTAATTTGCATTCTGGTGCTGCCGCTGCTTCTGTGGTGTCCTGAGGCGCTTTGCTGAGAGCACCCAAAAAGGAGGAAGAGCGAGCCCCGTGTGTTGTTTCTTCGTGGAGTGACATCTGAGCTCTACGCATGCACGGTTGAGCTCCTTGTTTTCGAGGTCTGAGGATTCGTTTTCGGAGGAGCATTGGCGGAAGCAGGTAATGCTCTCCCTGCTTCGTTTCGTCCGTGAGATGCTATTTGGCATGTGGGCGTGCAGGTTTCTCCATACGAGTTGATGGGACCGTTGGCCTTGATTTGAGCTGAAGATCAGAGTTGAATAATAACAATGCTGAAGCTTTTTCCAGGGATTTTCCTGAAATGGGTCTTCCTGGCCTTCTCTTTGTGTTCATTTCTATGTCTGAAAACCACAGCACAATCTTGTGATCCAAGTGATCGCTTGGCATTGAAGGAATTTGCCAGTAACCTCACCGGCGGGTCAATTATTCCTACTTGGTCCGATGATCTTGTTTGCTGTAGGTGGGATGGTGTTTTCTGCGAGAATTTAAGTAACTCATCAACTTCCTTTAGAGTTACTAAGTTGAATCTGTCGGACCGAGGCCTCAAAGGCTCCGTGTCTCCCTCCTTGGGCAGTCTGAGTGAGCTGAAATTGCTCGATCTCTCGCACAATCATCTCGAAGGCGATTTGCCTTCTGAATTTTCGCTCTTGAAGAAGTTGAAGTATTTCGATTTGAGCCATAATATGTTGTTGGGACCAGCTTGGGGAGCATTATCTGGTCTTACATCCATCCAATCTTTGAATATTTCTAGCAATCAGTTCACTGGGGGTTTGCTCGAGCTTGGGGATTATCCTAATCTTCTTGTGTTCAATATCAGCAACAATTTTTTCTCTGGAAGCTTCAATTTTAATGTCTGCAGTTCATCTAACAGTATTCGTGCCCTCGATTTATCGTTGAACCATTTGGTGGGGGGTCTCGATGGCCTGGAGAAGTGCGGGCTGTCTCTTCAGCAACTACATCTGGATACTAATTCCCTTTCTGGCCATCTCCCAGAATCTTTGTACAGCATGTCGTCTCTGGAGCAACTCTCCCTATCTGGGAACAACTTCTCAGGTTCATTGAGCACGAACTTAAGTAATCTTTCTAGCCTCAAAGCCTTGATTGTCTGTGGAAATCGGTTTTCGGGCCCTTTTCCTGACGTTTTTGCAAACCTTAAGCAGTTAGAACAGTTAATTGCACATTCAAATTCATTCTCAGGGCTACTTCCTTCAAGCCTGTCTCTCTGTCCAAACCTTAGAGTGCTGGACCTCCGGAACAATTCTCTCACTGGCCAAATCGATCTAAACTTCACCAAGTTGTCTCGTCTCTCTACAGTTGACCTAGCCTCCAATCATTTCTCTGGCCCTCTTCCAGATTCCTAGTCCAGTTGCCATGAGCTGAAAATTTTAAGCCTTGCCAAGAATAGTTTCAGTGGAGACATCCCCGTAAGTTACGGAAAGCTCACATCCCTCTTGTTCGTCTCTTTGTCAAACAACAGTATCATTAACTTATCCGGTGCTTTGTCCGTGCTTCAGCAGTGCAAAAATCTGAGCACTCTTATCCTCACAAAGAACTTCCACGGGGAGGAAATTCCGGAAATGTGACCGGTTTCAATAGTCTGATGGTTTTAGCTCTTGGAAATTGTGCTCTCAGGGGTCAAATCCCTGTGTGGCTATTGAGTTGCCCAAAGTTACAAGTTCTTGATTTGTCATGGAATCATTTCGATGGAAGCATCCTTTTTGGATGGGGAAGATGGAGAACTTGTTTTATTTGGATCTGTCGAACAACTCTCTTTCTGGGGAGATCCCCAAGAGTTTAACAGAGTTGAAGTGCCTTGTCTCTCCAAACTCTGTCTTGCCAAATCTCACTGCTTCTGCCGGAATCCCTCTATATGTCAAGAGAAATCAGAGTGCAAATGGCTTATCATACAACCAGGTCTCGAGCTTTCCTCCCTCGATGTATCTGAGCAACAACAGACTGAATGGGACTATATGGCCTGAAATTGGTCAGTTGAAGCAGCTTCATGTCTTGGATTTGAGCAGGAATAACATAACTGGAACGATTCCTTCTTCCATCTCAGGTATGGAGAATTTAGAAGTGCTGGACTTATCCAATAACAATCTTTATGGATCGATCCCAGATTCGCTTGAGGAGCTCACATTCCTCTCGAAGTTTAGTGTGGCCAATAATCACTTAACAGGTCCAGTTCCTACTGGGGGTCAATTTGGGAGCTTTACAAGCTCTAGTTTTGAAGGGAACCCTGGGCTTTGTGGATGAACTAGATTCTCCGTGTGATGTAACTGATAATATGGGGATGAGGCCTAATAGTACGTCCGGGCCCCAGAATAAATTCAGCCGTAGAAGCAGCATTCTTGTTGTAACAATCGGTGCTGGGATAGTGGTTTCACTACTGCTGGTTGCCATTTTGCTGAAGATCTTGAGGAGGGACGTCAGCGATCATATAGATGACTTGCATGAGGAACTAGGCAGGCCTCGTAGGTTATCTGGAACTCTTGAATCTTCCAAATTGGTGCTCTTCCCAAATTCAGACTGCAAAGATCTTACAGTTGCGGACTTGTTAAAGTCAACAAGCAATTTCAGCCAAGCGAACATTATTGGCTGCGGTGGATTTGGTTTAGTTTACAAAGCTAATCTCCAGAATGGCATGAAAGCTGCAATCAAGAGACTTTCTGGGGATTGTGGTCAGGTCGAACGGGAATTTCATGCCGAAGTGGAGGCTCTATCAAGGGCTCAGCACAAGAACCTTGTTTCTCTCCAAGGTTATTGTCGCCATGGTAACCATAGGTTGCTGATATATTCGTACATGGAGAATGGAAGTCTAGATTACTGGCTGCATGAGTGTAATGATGGAGGCTCTGTTCTTGCATGGGATGTCAGGCTCAAGATAGCTCAAGGAGCTGCGCGGGGATTGGCGTACCTGCACAAGGTTTGCGAACCAAATATTGTCCATCGAGATGTGAAATCCAGCAACATACTATTGGATGAGAAATATGAGGCTCATTTAGCTGATTTTGGCCTCTCAAGGCTGCTTCGTCCCTATGATACTCATGTGACTACAGATTTGGTCGGAACTTTAGGGTATATTCCTCCAGAGTATAGCCAGACATTGACAGCCACCTTCAGAGGCGATGTTTATAGTTTTGGTGTCGTTCTTCTGGAGCTTCTTACTAGTAGAAGGCCTGTGGAAGTTATCAAAGGCAAGAATTGTAGGGATCTGGTTTCTTGGGTGTTTCAGATGAAGTCTGAGAAGAGGGAGGAAGAGATCATTGACCCGTCGATATGGGTCAAGGATCACGAGAGGCAGGTATTGGAAGTGCTCAGTGTGGCATGTAATTGCACTGACCGAGATCCCAGGAGGAGACCCTCGATTGAGCAGGTCATGTCGTGGCTCGACAGGGTTGGTATTGAGGGTTCTCCAGGATCCTGACTCGATTGCCTCTCTTTGCAAACTGAAGAGGATTATCCATGGACATAATACATGTGAAGCTACAAACTGTTCCTAGTTCCTGCAATGCTGGGATAGTGTCGAGAGGCCATGTCATCACAGCAATAACAGGAAAAATCTTTGGCTATGCATACTGAAACATCAAATCTTTTGTATCTTTAGGTTGTTTCGCGTTTTATATTCTATAAATAAGAAGTTTCCCCCAGTATTCTTTGCATCAGCATATGTTCCTGCTCATGAAAAGTTAAAATCTGTGTATAAGAGTTACTCAGATCAATTGCGCCTAAAATTTGACATGGCGGTCTGCATAGCATTGTGTCAATATTATCTATTCTCTGTATGCTTGAATATGTACAGGGTCTAATATCATTCCTCCGAATGACTGCCATAACTGTTGGACCGTGAATATAAAGAACGTTATGATTTATGAAGAAAATGAGCCTGTCCCTCGTAATCTGAGGATTTTTATACAGCTAAAAGGACAAGTACACTTTTTAGGTTGAGGAGCAGCATCGAGTAGACATTTTTTTTTTTGAGTGTCCCTTCAGTTGGATAATATTCAGACACTGAAGGTGATTGGAACTCTGAGGCTCAATGGGCTATGCAAAACTTGAAAAGGAAACCTTTCTATAGGGTGCTGTTGAAGTTACCTTGGGATGGTGTCAATTTACTTCCTTTGGAAGAAGAGAAATGCAGATTTGCATGAAGGGGTTAACTTAACTCTTTCAGTTGACAGGAGTCATTGAGGATGTCTTATGTGCAGTCATGGTGCGACTGTCTCTGTTGAGAATAAGCAGTCAATGTTATCAGCTGCGGACGCAGTGTGATGCAGTTATCAGCTGCGGACGCAGTGTGATGCAGCGAGTGGAGGAATTGGGCCAACTGATTGCTTGTGAGGTTACTGTGAAATGACTGTGTTTGTTCTGTGATGCGGTATCCTGGGTTGTTGGCCATGGGAAAAACTGCTAAAAAAGTCTTAGATCTATTGTATTGATTGACCAATTCAATTTTCAACCTTTCAATTGAATTAATTTAATTATAAATATTTTCACAAGAGTATCAATTAAGTCCATCCAATTAATTTTGACCGGAAATTGGTGACATGGATGTCTTAGTTGGAGCTACGTAAATATTATAAATGTCATTTATATTTGAGGTATATATTATTCATTACATGAATAAATTTCATTTAATATGAATAACTTTACCAATGTTTCTTACTACACAAAAATCATAGTAGATATTACAAATACCCAACCTCATTGCCATAAAATTTAAGGATAATCTATTTCATTAGTTGAATACATTTCACTTAAAAAGGCATATGGAAGAACGCAATAAAGATGATAATGAAAATAATCTAAAAGATATATCTTGTCAAAATAAAAAAAGGAAAATGAAAAAAGATATATATTAAAATATGAGTTATTATTATGTGAATAAAATACACTGTATAAGAACATGTCGCTTAAATTTAAGACAAAAATCAAATTAATACAAAAGTATTATAAAGATATTATCTTATTTCGCATGGGACTTTGTAATTTTTAGCTTATCAAAATAATTTATTTATAAAATAAACGAAATTGAGAAAATTCAGCGTTTACTTTATAAATAAATCTTTATAATAACATTAAGATAAATAAATCATAGTGAAGAAAGAAAGGAATTCTTGTTAGTGGATATGTTATTCCGCCTGAAAAAAAGGAAAAAAAGAATGATTAATCCCACAGAAAGCCTACTCAGTATACCTGTAATGAATTTACTCTTAATTTCTGTTAAATTTTATTAAAGTTGAATTACATGATAATTGATGGGTTATAAATTTGAGGTTTCATCATTCGTTTGTTATATGTGTACTAATATGTACATTTCTGTGGTATTAATCCAATTTTATGGAAACTAACAAAAAATAAATTTGTCGCACACAAGGATACTAGTTTAAGACTTTTGATGGTCATAAATTTAATTTATGACAAATTTATTACAGATGTACTGGTTTAAAAGTTTTTATGGTATGAACCCAAAAACAAAAGAAAATAATTGTTGGGCTACAATTATAATTAAGCAGATATCGGGGGACCATCTTAGCAAGAGCCCAAAGTCCAGGGCAAGTGAAGAGTTCGCTCCAGCTGCGAGCCTGACTTCTGCAAGTCCATCGAGAGACGGCGCAGCGAAAGCGGTCGTGGAAACCCTCCGAACATCACTCAGGTACAATCATCTCTTCGATCGCGAACATCGCTTGCGCTTTCCGCTATTTACATCGTCGCCGTGTTGTCAGGTTCGAGAAGCGAGCAGCTCTTCGTTGCGCCTGGCTGCGATCTTTTGCCGGTGCGATTTTGGGTATTACGTTCGTACTGTTGCGGGTGATGGGACCGAGCTGGGGTGGAGTCGTGAGCAATGACGTGTTAAGTGCTGGTAGTCGTTTGTTGATTGAGGGTGAGTTTGAAATGCGGTGAGTGTGAGCTGGGGGCGCGGGTTTCTTAATGTGAATGGCGAGCGCTGGAAAATTTGTGTGCGCACAGCAAGTGTTTGGTTTAATGTCTGAAAGAAACTTGGTTACACAGGCTGTCGATGTGATTTTTTATGAACGGATAAACTGCGAGGTAATGTAGTTGCTCTACCGAATGTACTTTTCTGATGAAGTATGATCTTGGTTGTAGATCACGTCGGAATTTCATTTAGGACACACCCATTTGCCACTGCTACTCCTACCCATTTAGAATTGAGGGTTCGGAGATGGCAGGTAAGGTTCAGACGTTGTCTGAATGTTTGGCTGGGACGTTGATGTCGCATATATTAGATTTTTGTTGCTAACATAAGCATGTCAGGTTAGTTGTGCCCTCTGTGAAATTGGTGTCATTCTTTAGTCGATGGCGGTCATTAGCAGTGGAGTAAGCCTTGAGCTGGCCAATTGTGCATATACTATTTCATACATTTAGTGTAGCTATGAACACCTATGACATTTCATTGGAGATCAAATCGAAGAGTCGAAAGAATACTGATTGAAGAGTGTTGATAATTTACTCCAGTGCTTCCCATGGCCAGTGGCATGCAGAAGCTTAGTCATGTGAAATTGTGTTTGCCAATTGTTCTTGTCACTATTTTCTTTGCCATGTTGTTCTCTCTACTTTATTTTGAGGATATGCTGTACGATTCTTTTCTTCAGAAGGGCACAAGGTATAAATACTATGCTTTTTTTTCTTGGAAGAATTATTGAGCAAGTAGTAACTCTAGTGTATGTTCTGCTACACTGTGTTTCAAGTGTCTTCACGTTAGTGAGAAGTCTCTACTGAAGCATTGTCAAAGCATTCATTGATTCATAGAATGCGTGATATGAGACCATGATATTTGGTTGCTGATTTTTCTTTTATTGGCCAAGCTCTAACTGGATACATAACAGAGTTCCCACATTTTTTTTTTGGGAATGTCCAGTAAAAGTTTTAGAAAAGGGATCAACCTCCCTCTAGGACCTGACACCAGGAGCTTCATCAAGAACCGAAAGACAAAATGTACTAATGAGAGTGTCTACTTAGCATCTGATTCAATAGCAATAGTGGACGGCTCCTAGGGGGTCAGAAGGGGCCTTTACTCAGTCTATATTCAAATTTTCTTAGTGATTTTCCAATGATTTCCAGCTTCTAGCTCCCAATGTATTCCAATCCTGGAGAATATTGAGCCTTTTGTGGTATTATCAGAGTGACCTGAGGTTAATTGGGGTGAAATCTAAAATAAACAGGCTGAAGCAATTTGAAGATTGAACATACTATGTTATTCTTCCTCAGATTGATGCTCTTTATTGGAGATGTTCTACTCATACCAATCATGAGTGGTAATTTGGCATCAATTGTAGACAGAATAACATTTAACTGCCCTAATTGGATAACATTTACTTTCTTGAACTGCTTTCTGCATGCAAGCCATGTTTAAATGATCAATGGCACTGCTTTGGAATAGCAAATTCATATTGTGGGCATGTTCATATCAATTCAATAATTCTAGAACCCTCGAAAGGATTGAAGCAGTTCTTTCATCTCAAAATTTTCTATTGTTTTCTTTAATTTTTGAAGTTATGTTGAAAAGCTATGATTTTGTGACTCCATCTGTGCATAGTTTGATACTTCAGTTCAAATTCCTTGTGGATTATCACTTGAAAGGCTAATTCACCGTGCTTTTGAGGTAAAATAATTTTTAATTTTTAATTTTTAATTTTTAATTTTTTTTATGGTCCATAGAGAAGCTCAACAGTTGGGCTGATGGCTGGTAAAGCTGCCCAATCTGTGGTGAAGACCATTGCAGAGTACCAATACCCGTGGCGGGAGAAGTTGGTGAAATACAGGAGCGAGCTGTCCAAGGGCGTGTGGGGGTATTGGGAGTTGGGAGCATGGAAGCCACTGGGAATCAGCGCACGTCGCCGAGCTAGGCTACGCAAGGAAGTCCTACTTGCAGGTGAAGATTGGCCATATGACCCTGAGAGGAAAGAGATGAGAACCAAGAGGAAAGGGCACAAGTGCGACAGGATAGCCGCCGAGAAACGGGAGAACACCGCAAGACTGATGGAGAAAATGCCGGATTTGTTGCAGGCCTACAAGAAGCGGAGATGGGAGAAGAAGATGAAGGAAGAAGACAAGAAATAGTCACAATTTCGTTCAGTCTTCTCGCTTCCCGGCTATTGTGATGTTAGCTGTATGGTAAAAATCTTTGGTGATAATAATCCTTGCTCACTCGGATCCAATTTTGGCCTTTTATCTTGTGTTTTCAGATTTATAGATCAAATTAACTGAATGGATTAGGCGTAGGCTTCTTGTCATTTGCGAACGAAATGTTCGCCCTTTTTCTTAATCAAAATGAAATTTTTAATTCGGATCATGCTTACTGTGTGGTGAGTAAGGCAAAGCATTGTCTTGATGGTGTTCCTAAAACGCACGAGACATTGGATCCATGTTCTTGCCTCGGCCTTAGGCCTTTCTAGAGGGCACTGAACTAGGATCGGGAGACTGCCAAAAGGACCGGGCCATTGTCCTGTCTCCCTGATTTTCAGCTTAATCTCTGCTACGAGACAAAAAGTAACCGGGACAAATCGTTTGAAGAGAAGAAGAAACATGTGTCGAGCACATGAAAATCCACCACCATGGCATTAAAAGTCCATGCATGCTCAGGCATGTCCCAGGAGAAAGCGCCACGTGTCCGATTCTTGCCATCATCCGGTCACTAGACCTTGCCACCTTTCAGTCTTCTGTGCTTCCAGCGGGCGGTGGCTACATGCTGACGTTATATTTCCAGGACGTGGGGAGGAACGAGATGGGGAAGGCAAAGGGAAAGCGGACAGACGAGCTGAAGAGAGATGGCCAATATGTTCAGGGCAAATAGAGCTTTCCTCAACAATAGCTTCAGGGCTTCGTCCAGAGACCCATCTTTCTATGTCCAACGCACTGTCCGGCCGTCAAGGGCTTGCTTTCTCTCCTCTGCTTTTGAACGTGCAGAAGTATACTTATATATTTCTTTCCTATCCTCCTAGGATTTTATTTCAAATAGGATATCCTAAGTGATGTGGTGAGTTTATCCTTTGAATCTCAGGGCAGCAATGCTGTGGCCGAAACGAGCCCTGGAGATCGTGGGACAGGGATCCCGGAAACGGGGTCTGACCCGGCGAGGGACGGGATGTACGAAGCCAAGCAAGAGGCCCTCGACCCCGATGAGGGCCGGGCCAGTGCTGTGACAGGATATATGGCCGACAGAGCGAGGGACGGGCCCGAGAAGGCGAAGGAGATGTCCAACAGGGTGGGCGAGACGACCAAGAAGACGATGGACGGCGCCTGGAAGGCAGCCAGGGAGACCACCGAGGAGATTAAGGAGGCGGCGGCGGGCGGCCGCAGTCACAGCGAGGAGGAGGAGAGAGGGCCGAATCATGAGAACTCGGAGGGTGACGAGAACGTGGACGATTTGAGGAGGCGTGCAGGAGGATACGATAAAGCGGAGTGAGAGTATAAAGAAGCTCTGAATGCTGATTCTCTTGTTTAAATGTAACTGAAAAAACTTTTGTAATTTCGAGTCTTGAATTAAACATGGAAGAAACGTCACTTCTGATCTAATATTTGTTGAAACCATAAAGAAAGAGGAATCCTCGTGATTAATGATGGTGGTTATGTTGCGCTATGTAATTGACAAAATTTCTGGTCATTTCTCTACCATCAAAATCATGAGTTGCCCTGACGATCTTAAAGTTGTAAGACAGGCCCGGTCCGGCCCAACATTAACTGGGCCTCAGTAAAGATTCCATGTCCTCCTCCCTTGACGGGCCAAATTTTCGGTTCAACCCCGCCCAATGAGGAGGTCTACCCTGCAATTATATAACTAATTTATATAGTTTTAGGAATCTGAAAAAAAAATTAAGCGCTAAAAGTAAGGGAGAATATATGAAAATTGTCAAGGATCATGACAATTAAAGAAAATGATTAATGACAATTAAAGAAAATGATTAATACCACGAAAAAATCCAAAATAGATATACTCGTGATAACTCCAAACTAATTTTTTAACTACTAAAAATCATAAACCGGTACATATGTGATAAATTTACTTTTCGTTAGTTATTGTTAAATTATTGAGTTAGACGGGTATATTAACTTGGGATTTTACCATATTTTCCTTTCTTTCTTCTAGAAGAATGCTTTTGAAATTGCTTCTCTTTCTTGTTTGGACAATCACAAGAAAAATCTCTATGGCCACATTTGATTTGGAGGCCTTGCCAAGCATCCTATTGCTTTATGAGAATTCCTGGAATGCTTTTTTCCTTAGGCATAATTCATCAATGGCTTTGTGAATCTCTTGTTGGATTTCTTCAAGGGAAACATGGATTATCCAATTCTTTGATTGGAAATATTTGTCAACCATATTGCCAATTTATTTTGGCATAGATGACAAGAAAATTGGTTTGAGAGCTGGATCTCAACCAAGGGCATAGTAGAGCTTCATCATTTCTTGGAAATGTTGATCAAGATCTTTTCGCTTATAAGGATAATATTTTCTCTCAAAGAATTATTTCCCTTTTTGCTCTATGAGGTCCTTTGCCCTACCGATAAAGAAATGGTGGAGAATGTGAATCATTTAGAATCTTATGCCAAGAAAATATTTGATTTGTTGGAGCAAGAGCCAATCACTAGTCTAACAAATTGCCTATAAATCTGGTAGTGAACTCTAGGAGAATATACAACTAGTCATTTTCTAGATTAATAGCTTTGGTGTTCATCTAGGTATAGAACTCTTGTAGCCTAGCATGTCACTTGTGATATGAGATATCATCAAGTGCGCACGTGAGATTGAAGGTCTTATTCCCAGAATCGATATTTTAGAAGGGAAAATCTATCATATTTTCTTCATTTTCTTCTTCAGGTTGCATCATGAAGCTAATGGGGGCTTGTTCAAGAACATGTTGAGCCTACTCATCATCCATGGAAGCGGATGACAAAGTGTTTAACTTAGACCCAGAAGCTTCAAATATGAATCTTGTATAGACTGGATTTTGTCACAACCTATCATGGCGATACTTGTCTTAACATGTTCTCTCAGAATTGACTCAAGGGGGTTGGAGATCATGTGTGAAGATGGAGGGTCAATTGGTGGAGACTCAGGCTGTTTAGATTTTGTCGGTTCTTTTGTCAGTTTGGCTGCAGTTTTTATTTTGCTAAGAACCTTTCTTTGATGGCTCTCATGTCATGTCTACGAATAGGAGTGGTCTAGTTTAAACTATAAAGTAGAAATGGAAGGGATGGAGTAGTGGTGAAACTTAAAGGGAGGAATGAAGATTTTTCCTGTGAAGAGGAAAATAATTGATCAAAGATAGAAGTAGAAGAAGAGGGGTTGTGATTCCTCTCTTGGCTTGTTTCGAGTTCCTTGATCTATTTCTAAAGTCTTTTTACTTCAATTGACTGACCATCAAGGAATGTTTTGGTCTTACTAACCCAACTTTTATTTTTTGTAGTTTCATCCAGTAAAATTGAAGAAGCTTGTTTTGGATCACCGAGGTATAATCTAGCTGTTGATGGACATGATCTAGTTGAGTTTTGACTTCTTCCACTTCGGTCTGGACTTTAGCCGCTCAAGTTTTGAGAGCATTAAAGCCTACTTGTTGTTTGAACCTCAATATGGTAAGTGCCTTGTTCTAGACTAAGCATTTTCCATTTGCCAATTTAGGACAGATTCCAAGGGACCAAGATCTTTGGTAGTTCCATTAGAATTACTTCCGGTGGGATTGAGAATCTTGGGTTGATTAATGTACCCAATTGGACTTGTGAATTTTTCCAAAGATGAAAAATCAGACTCGTTAAACATGCAAATGCAGTAAGGGGTAAATGGCTTAAGGGGATTTGTTTTTGTTAATTTGCAGAATTGAAAGATGTCTGGATCACAAGTTGGATTTTTCTTGGCCGATTTGAGGATAGGTTTGTAGAATGGTTTAATAGGAGAAAGAGGTTGCGGTCTTCTCTTCGGAGGGTTTTTTGAAACCAATGATTTTGATTTTTGGGAAAAGCCATAATACACCAAAAACTAATATATTCCTTCATCCTCTCTAAGTGGCCCAATAGAAGGGTCCTTCTCCTAACATTTCTGGAAGAATGGATCTTTGGATTTCCCTTTTTTTCGGAAGGACTATCATCAACATTCAGATTTGGTATCATACAGAGTCGACACTAGTAATCTACATCCCATGGATACTGCCTCGAAATAGGGTATTTGAAATAAACTATAGGATGTCCTTCATAATTGAAGGCTTGTATTTCAAGCTTGTCTCCTTCTGAGCTTTCTAGTTTGTCTATAACATATGGGCTCATGGTAAGGATGGTTGGAAAGATAGAATTTTCTAGCTTCTCATGAGAGGTCCATTTTAATGACTACAGAGCCATCTTTGTTTTTAGCGAACTTCGATTCTATAGCTTAAATGAGTTTGGAATTTTAATGGAGCTTTTCATGGTTAGTCACCTAGGTATCAGGAGCTTCAATAACTCGAAGCAAGATATTTGTCTAGGCACATGGATGCAGGATGGTGTTTGATTATTGTTGACAGAAATGAATAAAGCTTCTTATGTGGAAGATAGCTTTAGATCCAAGGTGTGATTTTGGACTCAGTATGAAGGGCTGCAGCAGTAGAATCAAAATGGGAATTCAAAATCGATATTAGCTTCTGGTCCAGCCAAGTATATCAGCCGCCCTTGATGCTGGATTCAAGCACGAGGAATATCCTGAGTGGTCTCTTTCTGAAGTTGAGAAGATGGCCATCGATCCCGTTCAGCTTGCAAACTTGAATAGAGGGATGGATGAAGATGATGAAGACAATGATGAAGAAGGCTAAGTCAGCATGGTGCTTTGGTGCTGTTTGTTGATGCAAAACCATTAAATGTGTTTGGATAGAGGCATAGACACCTCACATGCTAGACTTTGGAAACATCGTCAAGACAGGGTTGAAACTGACTAGTTCCAAGCTACTTTAGGAAGTTCATAGTTCAACGTGTCATATTGCATACATGTACAAAAGCTTGTGATGATCGTCACATGGTGTTATCATCAGTTAGCTCACTATTATCATTGCCTTTTCATCCCTTTTCGGTTTGTAATGTATTGACGCCATCAAGTCTATTTCATGTTTCAATGCATGAGTGCTGAATCTTATATTTGCGTAGCCATCTTTCCTTGTACTCCTGTAACAGGAAAAATAGGAAAGCCCAATTTTGCAAGGGAGTTGAATCGCGGTGGCCTTATACCATTACACATTGTGTCGACCACGGGGGATTTGAAAGTCACGAGGGAGCTTCTAATAGTAGGCCTTGATCTTTGCATGATCGAGAACAAAGGTGGCTGGACACCGTTCCACTACGTGGCCATCAAGTGTAGGGTCAAGTGAAGAACCTAGCTTACTTAAAGTAAACACCTATCAAGTGTAGGGGGCAGGGGTTTAACAACCACAACTATTCATCATCGCTAAATTCTTCCTATTCCACCTCCTCGTCCTCATCGATCTCCCCTTCTTCCTTGCTCCAGTTGGCGGCCTTGACTGAGTACACCAGAGAGTTAGGATCGCTTTTGAGTTTAGGATTCTTGGCATCCACTACTGATCCACCCTCAGGATCTACGGTGCCATTCCCAAGCGCAACCTTCAAACATATCGAGGTACATCATATTCCGGCACAGGACCCTCCCTTCGCCCATCATGATAGTGGCGATACCATGATCGGTACCTATGAGGCACCTTTTCGGGTTCACCCATGTCAACCCAAATAGTGGATTTTATCATTACATACTCTAATCCTTCAAAGTGAGGGTGTATCGGAATATGATAACCTACTTCTATGACTTCTTTCGGTATACCAAAATGCACGGGAGGAGGGGGAGGTGCTGCCATCTAGGTACCCGAAATGTTGTCCCACAACGGGGTGAGACTACGTTTCAGCAAGTTCTACTCCTTAAGACCCGATTAGGAAGCCAATACACCATAAACGCTACCTAAGCCCAAATAGGCGTCAGAGAACTTACTTTGACCTCAGTTTCTTCAAGCAAGTCAGTTCAATTCATAAATGTTGACTGGTACATCATCCACTCAATTCAATCAGATCGACTCATCGATCAATCAACTTGGTCGATTATATGTCATCGAGACCATCGCACGGTCACCTCGATTAATCATTCTCAACTCTTAGCCATGGCCTAATAGGCACAACCTAGACTAAGTGGTAATCACGGCCCCACTAGCAACTTTTCTATATTTGGTGGTCATCACGGCCCCACCTGGCAATTTTCTAGGTTTAGTGGCATCATGGCCCCACTTGGCACTTTTCTTAAGTTTAGTAGCATCACGGCCCCACTCGGTAATTTCTTAGATTTATACCTACATTATCTAATTTTTGGTATAAATCCTCATAATCTCAAATTTCGCTCAATTACCACAATCCGGTACTCAATTAAATAAACAGAGAGCACCACATTAATCAGCACGAAATTCCGGTCACCAACCATCCCAGTTGAATTTCCAAAAAATAAAAAATAAATAAATAATTACGGAAAATAATAAATAAATGCAATAAATCCAACTTAGGGCCGTTATAGCCTAATTGAAAGTCGAAACGGACCCGGAAAAATTCGAAGTTTTGTTCAATAATTAATAGCACGAGTCTACTTGCTAATGTCACTAACTAACCACCTAACATGTATCGGCAGATAATTAAATTAACTAATCTAATCTAATCTATCCACCTAAACCATGCTTAATTAACCTAATCAATCCCTAATCGTAATTAACCGACTAAGTGAGAATTAGTGAGTTCAACTCACTTGTTTCGCGATCCGTCCAATTCAAAATGTCGGGAATGCAACGGGGACCGATTATCTCCAAGGTGGGCCTAGCTTTTGAGGCCCGTAACCACCTCAAAACAGGCCTTGAAGTTGCTAGAATACCCACTTCATCAGCCTTTGTTTGTTGCTGTAAACAAAGAAAACAAAGGCTAAACAAGACAAGTAAGACTGGTGAAGGCAACAGTAAAGCCGAGCAACCAACAACATGAGCTCACGGTGGTTGGACAGGGCTTACGGCGGCCTGAGCTGATCGTGATAGCTCCTGGGTCACGCAGACAGAGGCGGATGACGGGTTGGGACGTGCAGACAGGCAGCACGGGCGAGCGGACGCGCGACGGTGAGCTGGCTGCTCCGGTGGGCGTGCAGTGGCGTGGCTACTTCCGACGGCTTGTGGGGTCGACGACTGCTTCTCTACTGTTGGTTGCTAGGTTTCGAACAAGGCAAGAAGGGAGAGGTAGTCGCATGGCAAGGGGGAAAGAGGAAGGAGAGAGAGATTGGAGGGGGCCACAAGCCTTGATCTTCCATCATATTGTTCCCTTGACTCAACCACAACCACCAGCACTTCCTTAGCTGCAATTCAGCTAACCATGCACATCCTTGGACACTTGAAATGGTCCAAAACCATAGGGAAATGGCGGAGCTACGAAATTGGCTAAGTTTCCTTCCAACTGGACACACGTTCTTGTTTAAATCAACATGATTCGGCCTCAATAAATTCAATCGATACTCCTTCGATCATCTTGGCATTTTTCCTTACAAATACAACTCACTTGCTTCCTAAATTTGCGATAAAAAATGATCTTTGGCTTTTTCTAAACAAAACGGCCTTACCTTGACTTTTTTCCCAAAAGTCTCAAGTTGGAGAAAAATCTTCTGAGATTGAGTCGATGCTCTTAGAATTTATTGTGACATGAAAAAATCTTCAATTTCTAAAATCGAATTCAAATTTGCAGTTAATTTCTCTCAGACGCGTTTTTAGCGTGATCTAGGCTACTGGGTATGTTTCAGAAACTTTTAGTGCAAATGACCCGTGGTCAATTTTCTTTGAGCCACAATGAACCCACTCGACATATTGGCAACTCTCGGTTATCGTGAAAATCTCGAGGATTCAAATACGGACATATGGTACCAAAACGATAGAAAAATTAGTCTATTGCCACCGACGAGAATTTTCCAATTT
This sequence comes from Eucalyptus grandis, assembly GCF_016545825.1. Classification (NCBI taxonomy): domain Eukaryota; kingdom Viridiplantae; phylum Streptophyta; class Magnoliopsida; order Myrtales; family Myrtaceae; genus Eucalyptus; species Eucalyptus grandis. The sequence continues at coordinate 12,984,232 of NC_052617.1, read as the reverse complement.
AATGGTGTCACCCACGATTAGCCACATATCTCGCTTGATTCAACCTATCTCTGATCTCAAATTGATTTTTAACTGTGCCGTAATAGCCTCTAAAGATGAGCACGGTCGAGAAGCTGATTCCTAGTCGAATTCTTAAGTCTATAGCATTTAAAATTCTTTAATGGATTCCCTGGATTGTCTAATTTATCTCGAGAGTGATCAACTTTAAGAACAGTCTTATAGGCGCGTCGATGAAATACCCAATTTATTTAATAGAAAACAAGATTGAAAATCTAGGATGTCACAACTCTTCCCCTTTTATAAAAATTTTGTTCTCGAAATTTAAACCATTACAAAACTTCAGCAAAAAGGTGGGGTACAACTGTCTCATCGACTCTTCAGTCTCCCATGTCGCTCCTTCAGTACCGTGGTGTTACCAGATCACTTTGACCAAGAACTTGTTCTTTCCGATTCGCTATGTAAACTGGGCTTTCAACGTATGACACACGGTCATCCATATCTAATTCCTCAAAATTAAGCACTTGGGTCATGTCATGCACATACTTCCTCAACATCGACATGTGAAAGACGTCGTGCACTTGTGTCTATCTCAGTGGCAATGCAAGACGATATGCTAAGGTCCCAATACTCTCAAGAATTTCAAACGAACCTACATACCTCGGACTCAGTTTTCCTTTCTTACTAAAGCGCGAAGTTCCCCTCATTGGTGACACTTTCAGAAAAACGTGATCACCAACTTGGAATTCCAAAAGTCTTCGACACTTATCTACGTAACTTTTTTGTCTGCTCTGAGCGGTCTTTAATCTGCCTCTGATCATTGCCATGGTTTCTACTGACTGCTGGACCAACTTTGAACTTGTAATCTTTATTTCTCCAACTTCATCCTAACACATTGGTGTCCTGCATACTCTGCCATACAACTCTTCGAATGGAGCCATCTATATACTCTGTTGATAACTGTTGTTGTAGGCAAATTCTACCAGGTGAAGATGTTCTTCCCAACTTCCTTTGAAGTCTAGTACATAAGCTCTAAGCATGTCTTCGAGGGTCTGAATTGTCCTCTCAGATTGGCCATCCGTCTAAGGATGATATGCTGTACTATATTGCAGTTTGGTACCTAAGGCACTCTGCAAGCTCTTCCAAAAAGTGGCGGTAAACCTCAAGTCTCTATCTGAAGTTATAGTAACTAGCACTCCATGCAGGTGAACCACTTGATGCACGTACTAATATGCATGTCTATCCAAACTAAGGTCCTTTTGAACTGCAATGAAGTGAACCGACTTCGTCAGTCTGTCGACCACTACCCAAATCGAATTATTTTCTCTTTGACTCCTCGGTAGTCTAGTCACGAAATCCATCGTGATATGTTCCCATTTCTACTTTGGGATCTTGAGAGGTTGTAGAAGTCTTCCCGGCTTGCAATGCTGACCTTTGACTTGCTGACACGTCAAACACTTGGCAATGTCCACTTTCATACCTGACCTTCAATATCATTGACATAAATTCTGATACATCCTGGTACTACCAAGATGGATGCTGTAACTACTACGATGTGCTTATGATAAGATATCCTCTCTAAGCTCTACATTGTCAGGTGCAACCAAACGTCCCCGAAACCTCAGTATTCCTTCATCAGAAATCTGAAAGTCAGCCTTTCTTTTCTCAATGTCCTCTTGAAGAATCTTTTGCACATCTGGGTCCATCGGTTGGAGTAGCTTAATTTTGATCTGGACATTCGGTTCAATTTTGAGGGTGGCCATAAGACTTGAAATGTGGCATACCTTAAACTTGAATACTGAATCTTGAGCTCTCTCGATTAGATTTCACTCCTTCATCAATATAAGAGCAACGGAAGACTTCCGACTCAAAGCATCGACGACCTTATTCGCTTTCCCGGGTGATAAAAGATATCACAGTCATAGTTCTTCAGTAATTCCATCCATTGGCGTTGTCTTATGTTCAACTCCTTATGAGAGAATAGTTACTTGAGACTTTGATGGTCTGTGAAGATTTGGAATTTTCTCCGCACAAATAGTGTCTCTAAATCTTTAGGGCAAAGATAATCACCGCGAGCTCTAAGTCATGCGTCGGATAGTCCTGTTCATGAGGTCTCAACTGACAGGAGGTGTATGTAACAACTCGACCATATTGCATCAGCATGCAACCCGGTCCTCTAAATGACGCATCACTGTAGATCTTGAATCCTCCCAAACCAGATGGAATGGTGTGCGGTTGTCATGCCCCGATCCTCGGGGACGCGTCCATCTTTCTTATTGGTCGATTTTAAAGTGCGATATCCTAGGACTAAGTATCGCCGACCCTTTCTTTTTATTTACGCAGGCAGAAGTAGATATAAATTCCCAAACAATAAAACAATGGGATAGGAAAGCAGGCCATATTCTTCATATTGAAATTCACAATCAAACTTTCATTAACAGCACAACTCATAGTATATTTACAATACTATTCACAGCCTACTTGTCCCACACCTATCTACACTAAGACATGGTTTACAAAAAGAAATGGGATCTCAATCTACATCCGGGTTATACTCAAGATCCCTCGTTCTACCATCTTCTTCTTCAAAAGTCTTTCTTCCCTTCAGGTTCCTCCTCCTTAGCTTCTCCTCAGGGTCCTGAAATGGTTATTCAATAACCAATGAGACCACGTCTCAACGAGTCCTACCCCTTAAGACTCGATTAGTAAGCCAATACACTAATTGGTTGCCTAAGCACAGCACGAGTCAGAGGACTTATCTTGGCCTCAGATTCCATCTGCATATTAGTACAGTTCAATAGGTACTCAAACAATCACATCACCAATCTAAGCATCGATCAAATCGACCTAGTCGATTTCATGTCAATCAGACCATTTCTAGGTCATTCATCTCACACCAAGCAATTCCTTAGATTTAGTGGCTTTACGGTCCCACCCGACCCTCTCAAGAACTAGTGGCTTTATGGTCCCACCCGACCCTCTCAAGATTTAGTGGCTTTACGGTCTCACCCGACCCTCTCAAGATCTAGTGGCTTTACAGTCCCACCCGACCCTCTCAAGATTTAATTTAGGAATAAATCTTAAATTCACTCATAAATTATTTTAGCACCAAATAAAACTCAAATAAATAAATGGACTGCACCACGACGATCAGCACGAAATTCCACATCCGGCCATCCCGGTTGAATTTCCGGAAAATAAATAATTAAATAATTAATTTCGAAAATTAAATAAATAATATAAAAAATCCAATTTATGCTCGTAGTGCTGAATTGGACGCCGAGACGAGCCCGGAAAATTACAGAGAATCGTTCCATAAATAACACGACATGTCTACTTGCTAATGTCTATTTCTAACCACCTAACATGCATCATTAAGTCTCTAATTTAATTGATCTAAACTAATCTAACCACCTAATTGCATTTAATTAAATCTAACCAACCTTAAGTATAATTAGCAAACTAATAAAGTATTAGTGAGTAAAACTCACTTGATTAAAAGCGGAGATCGAATCACTGCAACGGCGACACGACGGCGACCGAAATTGGATTTTCGACAACACTGGCGGGCTTGGATCGGGCTTAAGACTTGGCCCTACAAACTTCAGCAAGGCTGGGCTTTACTGCTGGAATTGGGCCTCACAAAACTCTGCTGATGGGCTGCTGATGGTGAGAAATTGATTGGGCTTGAACTGCGGCCCAAATGGGCTAAACGCTGGGCTGTACGTTGAATTGAATTGGCTGAAGAACTGCTGGACTGATGGGCTCGAAGACTGCAAGCTTGGGCCGGCTTCTCTACGGGTGAAGAAGAGAAATCACGCGGATAGGGGATGGACTTTCAGCTGCTCACGCGGCTGAAGACCATGGACTCACGACTTCGATGATGCTGTTGCTTTGCTGGGGTTCTGGGATTCCTTCGGTGGAATTTGCTGGCCGCATATGGAGTTGCGGAGGCAAATGCGTGGACGGCAGAGGCATGGGGACTTCGGTCAACAAACGGTGGAGGAGAGGGCGTCGTTGACTGGATCGTGGGCACGTGGTTGCAGAGAGACGGTGGTGGCTTCCTTCGGTGCTGGCTTTGGTCTTCAGCTACTCCGTGGGATTTTGGGGCTGCTTCAGTCAACAGAAGAGGAGAAGCTGCTAGTTCCCTTGAATCTGATGAAGACAAGCCGAAGTGGAGAATTCTTCGTGGCAGTGGGACGCGTGTGGCTTCGGCTTTGCTGGCCGCGAGAGAGAGAAGACACGAAACATCGGTGTCAACGTGAAACTACTGGGTCTTCGCGTTGAGGTTTTGACCGAGCGTGGCTGCATGAAGACTCAAGCACGCGCAGCTTCCGGATGGCTCGATCGTAATTTTCCTTCCTCTATGTTCGCACAAAGAAATGGAGGAACCAAGAAGAGATGTGGCCGATTGAGAGGGTGTGAGGGAGAGGAGATAGAGATAAGTGAGAGTTGGGCTCCACTTGGTTTGATATTTTACAACAAATATCTTCCAAAACCATTCTTAGCCATGCATTAATCCTTGGCTCACAATGGACCACCATGCACTCTTCTAGAAGCCAAAATGGTCCAAATATTGTGGCTAGGTGGGGGTACACGAATTTGGGGAGGATTGGGTTAAATGAACTCAAATTCTCTCTTGAATTAATCTCAAATGAGGTTTTGACCAAGCGTGGCTGCACGAAGACTCGAAGCACAGCGCAGCTTCGGATGGCTGATCGTAATTTTCCTTCCTCTATGTTCGCACAAAGAAATGGAGGAACCAAGAAGAGATGTGGCCGATTGAGAGGGTGTGAGGGAGAGGAGATAGAGATAAGTGAGAGTTGGGCTCCACTTGGTTTGATATTTTACAACAAATATCTTCCAAAAACCATTCTTAGCCATGCATTAATCCTTGGCTCACAATGGACCACTCATGCACTCTTCTAGAAGCCAAAATGGTCCAAATATTGTGGCTAGGTGGGGGTACACGAATTTGGGGGAGGATTGGGTTAAATGAACTCAAATTCTCTCTTGAATTAATCTCGAATGACCTCAACAAAATTCACTTGACCTCTGAATGCCTCAATTGATAATTTTCTTCATCTAATAATCTCTCACACTTCTCAATTTCGAAATCGAAAACCACCTTCGGCATTTTCTGCATTAAAACAACCCGGCGATGACTTTTTCCCAAAAAGTGTCGGATGTCAGAAAAATCTTCTAAGACTGAGTCGACACTCCTAGAATTTATTGTGACATGGCCAAAACTTTAATTTCTGAAATTGGACTCGAATTGGCGGTTAATTTTCATTCGATGCGTTTTTAGCATGATTTAGACTATCGAGTAACTTTCAGATATTTTTAAGAGCAAATGACCCGTGGTCGATTTTCTTCGAACCACTACGAACCCACTCGACTCATTGGCTACTCATGATTGTCGTGAAAATCTCGAGAACTCCAATACGGACACAGGGTACCAAAACGACAGTAAAATCAGATTAGTATCGGTTGATGTTTAGTGGAGTCACCCACGATCAGCCACACATCTCAGTCGACTAGGCCTATCTCTGGTGTTAAATCGATTTTTAACTGTGCCGCAATGGCCTCTAAAGATGAGCACGGTCGATAAGCTGATTCCTGATCGAGTTCTCAAGTCTATTGCCTTAAAATTCCTTAATGGTTTCCCCAGATAATCTAGTTATCTCGAGAGTGATCGACTCTGAGAATAACCTTATAAACGTGTCAACGAAATGCCCGATTAATTCAGTAGAAAACAGGTTGAGAATTTCAGAATGTCACAGCGGTAGTCAGCTTTTCCTTCAACTCTTGAAAACTACTTTCGCACTTGTCTGCCCATACAAAATTTTCTTCTTTCTTTAGGAGTTTTGTTAGTGGCGATGCTAATGATGGGAATCATTCCACAAACCATCTGTAATAACCTGCCAAACCAAGAAAACTTCTGATCTTTGTCACTATAGTCGGTCTTCACCAATTGATCACGGCTTCAATCTTGCTCGGGTCCACAAAGATTCCTTCACTCGAAATCACGTGACCTAAGAAAACAACACGAGTTAACCAAACCTCGTACTTGTTAAACTTGGCGTATAGCTAATGAACTCTCAGCATCTGCAGCACTAGTCTCAAATGACTTTTATGCTCTTCATCACTTCTCGAATATACCAAAGTATCATTGATAAACACGATCACGAATTGATCTAGATATTCCTTGAATATAGGGTTCATCAAATCCATGAAGGCAGCAGGAGCATTCGTCAACCCGAATGGCATCATTATGAACTCATAATGACCATACTGAGTACAAAATGCTGACTTAGGAACACCTTCCTTCCTAATTCTCAGCTGATTATATCCTGTCCTCAAGTCGATCTCTGAGAAAATTGACGCTCCTTACAACTAATTGAACAAATCATTGATCCTCAGGAGTGGATACTTGTTCTTGATCGTTACTTGATTGAGTTGCCGATAGTCGATGCACAGGCGCAACGAACCATCTTTCTTCTTTACAAACAGAACCGGTGCTCCCCAAGGTGATGCACTGGGATGAATGAATACTTTATCCAATAGCTCTTGCATCTGTACCTTCAGTTCCTTCAACTCTAATAACGCCATCCGGTAAGAAGCTTTAGAGATTGGCTCTGTCCCAAGTGCTAGCTTAATTACAAACTCAATTTCTCTCTCTAGTGGCAATCTTGGCCATTCCTTTGGAAATACATATGGAAATTCTTGCACCACAGTAATGTCTTCCATCTTCAGGTCCTTGACTGTCATATCCATGATAGTTGCCAGGTAACCTTGACAACCCTCGTCTAACAAACGAGTTGCCTCTAGCAACGAGATCAAGATAATTGAGGGTCCTCCTCGATTTTCGACAAACTCGAAGCTCTTACCCTCTAACGAGTCAAACTAAATCGCTTTGCCATAACAGTCCATTATAGCTCGTTGCTTGGTGAGCTAGTCCATGCCAATAATTAAATCAAAGTCATACATGGCTAGGACTAACAAGTCTATTTTCTCCTCTCGCTCACCAATCGCTAACTTGCAACCAGAACAACCCAAAGCAGCAATAACTTTATTTTTCAATGGTGTAGATATGGAAACCACCGACTCTAACAATATAAAACTTAATCCTAACAACTTAACATATTACTCGGCAATAAAGGAATGAGTTGCTCCTAAGTCGAATAAAGCGTAAGCAGGATGGTCATTTAGTGAAACCATACATGTAATCACGTCAGGCACAGCCTCTACCTGACCTTGTGTGATGGTATACATTGTGCCCTGAATTGGAGGTCTAAGCTGTCCTCCCTACAACGCATTCTGAGGTGCATACCCTTTGATTTGTCCCAACGGTGGCGGCGACGGCAATTGTGGTTGTCCTCTTATCCTTCTCGGACAATTCCTGGCTATGTGACTCAGATGGCCACACTCAAAACAAGTGCCTAGCCTAGATTGGCATAGGGCAGATCCGTGTCGCATTCCATAAAAGCGACATACGCCATTTCGGTTAGACCCAGACTTACCAACTCCACCTTTCCTATTGGGCAGGATCTGGAATCTACCTCTTGTCATAGGCTTCTTTCCTTGATGGATTCCTTCTCTGTAAGAGCTAAACCTCGATCCAGACGAGGTAGCTTGTTCGTTCAAACCTCTCTCTATCATCTGAGCTCAATGATAGAGTTCTCGATAATTTGTCAAATCTAACGGTAGCAGAGGTTGTTTTAATTCAGAACAAAGACCACTTCTAAATTTTCGGGCTTTCTCTTTAGGATATTCTACCAACCTCGGAGCATACTGTGAGAATTCTACAAATTTGACTCCATATTGGTCAACTGTCATGCTCCCTTGGCAGAGACGTTGGAACTCCTCTATCTTTTGTTTTCGGGCAGTACCCGAGAAGTACTGATCATTAAAAGCTCTGAGGAAGGTGTCCCACACTTGGACCACACCTTTTGAGAATACGGTATCCTTGGTGGCTCTCCACCAAATATTCGCATTGCTTTGAAGTTGGTACACAGCCAGTACCACATTCTCTTATTCATTGCACATCAGCAGTGCAAACGCTTTCTTAAGATCCTAAATCCACAGTAAAGCGGCCTCGGGGTCTCCAGCACCCGAAAATCTTGGCGAGTTCAGCTTCAGAAACTGCTCAAAAAGCTTATGGATCGGCCTATCTCTTTGCACCACGACATTCTTAGGTTAAACTATGGCGGGTGCAGCAACAGGTGCGGCGACAGGTGTGGCCTTAGTGGCGGTGACAACGGCAGTAGTAGTAGCAGCCTGAGCAATGGCTTCAACAGTAGTAGCAGCCTGAGCAATAGCTTCAACAGCAGTAGCAGCTTGAGCAACGGTTTCAACAGTAGCAATTTGATTCTGAGCCTGCTAATCCATCCAATTCCCCATGACCTCTAGCAGTCATATGATCCTTTCGATCTTAGGATCACCAGGGGCTACTAGCTTAGCACCAACAGGAGGTGGTGCTACTCCACTGGCACTGGCCTATGCCGATGCCCTAGCTCTGCCTCCTCAAGTACCGACCCTTGTCGGCGTTCTAACCTGAACTGTAGCCCTAATAGTTCGCTTACTCAGAGTTCTCTGCTCTGGCTCGCTCATGGTTCAGTCTTTTCTACTGAAACCTATCTTCCAAATCCACACTAGGTTAGAAGAGGAGCAATCCACACACAACAAGCGATTTTACTAAACAACTACACTCCAATCTTTAACCATTGCTCTGATACCACTTAAACGGGGATGTCACGCCCCGATCCTCTGAGCACGTGCCATCCCTCACCTTGGTCGATTAAATAGCGACGTCCCGGGACATATCGCCGACCCTTTCTTTTTAATATGCATGCGGAAGCATATAAATAATAATCCCCAGATAATAAAACAATGTGATAAGAAAGCAGGCCACAAAATTTCAAACCACACAATCATGCTTATATACATACATACATAGTAGACTATGTCATATATTATATAAGTTGGTCTAGGTATATAAAAACATATACACTACGACAGGTTCTCAAACAGGGGGCGGGGGTTTAACAACCACAACTATTCATCATCGCTAAGTTCTTCTTGTTCCACCTCATCGTCCTCATTGATCTCCACTTCTTTCTCGCTTTAGTTGGCTGCCTTGGCTGAGTAAACTGGAGAGTCAGGATTGCTTTCGAGTTTGGGATCCTTGGCATCCACTACTGATCCACCCTTAGGATCTGCTATGCCCTTCCCAAGCGCAACCTTCAAAACATACTGAGGTACATCAGATTCCAGCACAAGACCCTCCCTTCCCCCGTCATGATAGTGACGATACCATGACCGGTACCTATGAGGCACCTTTTTGGATTCACCCATGTTGACCCAGATAGTGGATTTTATCATTACATACTCCAATCCTTCAGGATGAGGGTGTATCGGAATATGATAATCTACTTCTGTGACTTCCTCCGGTATACCAAAATGCACGGGAGGAGGGGGAGGTGCTGCCATCTAGGGACCCGAAATATTGTCCCACAACGGGGTGAGACTACGTCTCAACAAGTTCTACCCCCTAAAACCCGAATAGGAAGCCAATGTGCCTTAAAGGCTACCTAAGCACAAACAGGCGTCAGATAACTTACCTTGGCCTCAGTTCCTTCCTGTAAGTCAGTTCAATTCATAAATGTTGACTAGTACATCATCCACTTAATTCAATCAGATCGACTCATCAATCAATCGACTCCGTCGATTACATGTCATCGAGACCATCACACGGTCACCTCGATTAATCATTCTCAACCTTTAGCCACGGCCTAATAGGCACAACCTAAATTAAGTGGTAATCACGGCCCCACTAGCAACTTTTCTATGTTTGGTGGTCATCAAGGCCCCACCTAGCAATTTTCTAGGTTTAGTGGCATCACGGCCCCACTCAGCACTTTTCTTAGGTTTACTGGCATCACGACCCCACTCGGCAATTTCTTAGATTTATACCCACATGATCTAATTTTTGGTATAAATCCTCATAATCTCAAATTTCACTAAGTTACCACAATCTGGTACTCAATTAAATAAACAGAGAGCATCACAGCAATCAGCACGAAATTCCGGTCACTGGCTAATGCTTTTCATGGTCCCACCCAAAGTCACTTTGATTTCTCAAGTCATATATCTGATTATACAACTTTTTCAAATTTTTCATTTTCGATTCTATGTGAGGATTACCCTTGATGGTAGAACAAGAGAACTTTTCTTCAAACCACTTTTCTAACATAATCATGTAACCACTCTTGAAGCCGTTATCGGCTTTCATTCCTCACGTAAAAAATTCTTCAAGATCATATAGAAATGCATTTTCTTCATCTATTGTCCATACACGTCGATCTCTCTTTGTTCCCCTTCCTTGAGTTTGATTGAAATCGCTACCTTCCATTTCTAAAGGAAATCCTATCCAACCTTATCCTACCCCCCCTCAAATTTTTTTATCCGGTTTATATCCCTTATATATCTGACTTTATCTTATCCTAGATAGCTACCAAACATGGGATAGGATAAAACATATTCTATCTTGGTTTTTATTCGGTCAACCAAACGCAGCTTAAGAAATGAGGAAATTAATAGGATTTTTCGTTCGAGAGGTTATAGGCGATCTTCATGCATATTGAAAAAGGAGATAAAATATTTTGTGAAGATTACATACTTGGACTATAAAAGGAGCCGTGTATGGAGAGAGACGGGGGGCTTTTCTTGGTTTCTTTTGGGGTCTTTCGTTTCCTTCATTCTTAAAAGAAAAGAGCAACAAAAAGAAAAGAAAAGCTTTCCTTTAGGGTTCTTTTTAAGGAAAAGGGGAAAAGTCAGTAGAAGGGCAGAAGGCGACAGAGAGAAAGTGATGTGAGATAGAGATGTGTGAGAGCAGGAAAAAAGAAAAAAAGAAAAAAAGAGAAAAAAGCAGAAAGATGAACAACTATTCATCTTCTTCGTCAGTTCCCGTCCGGTGTCCTTGCTGCCCGCCTCTTCTGCGCTGCCACGGCCGCCATGCTGTTGCCTCACCGTGGCTACACCACCACGCTTCCAAACGCCACCACTATCGCTGGTTGCAACGTCGTGTCCGCCTGTCATCGCCGTTCCCCCCTGTTGTTAATTCGAGTTTCCTTGCTCGAGGGTCAACGCCAGCAACTTGAGATCTCGTGACTTACTTGCTGCTTCATCTCTATCCTTGCTTTGCTTCGCCTGCGGTGACCCAACGCCTTCGCCCGGATGCTTGTCCCCCACGTCCACCATCGCTCTTGTAGCCGGACTCGACGCCTGTAGCACCTTCGAGCTGTGATGCTAGAATCGCACGCCGAGCCATTGCATGACCCAACGCCAACGCCCGTTGCTGCTGCCTCCACCCCCAACCGCAATGCAGTAGCTGTTGTCCCTCTACCCGACGCTGGCAGGTCTTGAATTGAATGCTGACCCCCTTGCACATTGCTCTGAGCCCTCTCCGAGCGATGCTGCTGCAATATCCGTGACTCCGGTCGCCCTTGCTGCCATGTCCAATGACCACGCCTGCAGCACCTCAGAGTGACGTCTGTAGCAACTCGCCGTTGGTCCTCACTGGAGCTTCAGCGACCCACCATCACGGCGACCCATCCTTGAGCCATATCGAGCCCCATCACGATCCACGAGCCGCCGGTTGTTAAATCTCGTTTGGAAGAAAATTCAAATTAGGTAGTTTTTTATTTTATGTTATTTATTTATTTTAATATTTTGTTTCTTTATCCAAAGTATTCTTTAATGTATCCAATTGAAATCCTTGACCGATATTCACAATTCGAGCAACCTTTTAAATTAGGGATTGACAGTCCCATTTTCGCGCCTCAAATCGGACTCGCAATCGCATGAAAAATCACCCATCCAATCTCACGCTCGAGATTTGGTTCGCAGTTTTATTTAAAATTGACCAATCCGATCCCATGCACGGGATATGATTTGTCAATCTATGGATATTGATCTTATCTTGCCCGATTGATGTCATGTCATTTGATCGATTTTGTTTTCGTAAAAGAAAATCCAAAAATTTGAGTTAGCTTAGGTTTATTGTTTTAGGGTTATTTTGCATAGGGGATTTATTTATTTCGAATTTTTGAAAAAAAAAATGCATTCACTTAGGATGTTAGGTTTTTTTTTTTTTTTTAAATTGCACGTTTAATTATGTGTCAATTTTAATTTCGAATTTCATAGAAAAAAAAGAAAAAAAATTAGAATTAGGGCATTCTTTGCACGTCATTGCATATTAGGGTAAGATTGCATGTTTAATTTTTAAGTTTAGATATTTTTTCCTAGATAGATTGCATTTTAGGTTAGAGATAACATCCTAGTTTAAATTAAGATTTGACCTAATCTAAATCTTAATATAAGTTGGATGATATCTTAATTTGGATAGATAATTTTTTCAATTTTCTAATTTCGAATTTCATGGAAAATACCAAAAAAATTGTCTTTGAATAAATTAATTTCATTCTCTAGGATAGGTCACATGCTCATTAAGAAAACACAAAATATTTCACTTACGTCATATATTTTAGGTGATAGTGCCATGTCGTATCATTTCATGTTGGATTAGTAACATTGCATTACATAATACGTGATTCTCATTAAATAAGTGATTGCGTGTTAATTAGAAATTATATCTAGGATTATTGATGTGAATTCTGATCTAACATCGCAGATGCTTTTGATACCATGAGGTAAGTCCTACAATTTATTCACCGTGCTATTTGGGTGTTAAATTGGTGGTTTGCGTACCCGCGTGATAACCTCATATATTAGGGAAGTAAATTAAAAATCAATTCAAGCTGCTTGCCAAACATTTTTTTTTTTCAAAATAAAAGAGAAAAGTACCGAAAGGGTGTTAAAAAAATCTAGCGTAATTAAGTCCTCAAGCTCATAAATCTCTGGTTCGTAAGAGTAAAGTAAATCTCCCGTTACTTTACTTAGGTTTCTAATCGACCCACCAAAAATAGATTAATAGCGACTCCTAATTGAATAATCATTTGCATGTTAAGAACTTGAACCTAAGTCGTAAATTGGTATGAGCTTGGGAGAACCTGAGCTAAGTTTAGGCTTAGTATTCCATTAGTCAAACTCTAGGTGGTTCACCCTGAGGTCAGGTCACGACAGTTCCTCGAGGGGAAGGGGGGACATTTTCCGCTGCTATCTTCCATAAACGAAGCTCCAAAGCATGAATCCAACAACAAAGCCATATGGTAACTGTGAATATATCTAATATGCGCGTTTGAGTAATAGGTAATATTCATTAGGATTTGTTTCCTCATCCACAACCGCACATTGATTTTTTTTGTTGTTGCTTTTGACGGAATAATTAATCGCACAAGAGTCTTAAAAATTGATGTTTTGATCTTTAAGGATTGAGATCAACTTATCGATTTTATTGGTGAAATAATCAAGTTGATTAAATATTGTCCTAATTTGAATTGTGGATGATATCTTTGGCGATTTGATGATATTTTGTGATTTAGGTGATTATATTACTTTATCTACTTTCCTTACCCTGATAAATACAAAAGGATTGCTTTGCATATTGTAACATCTTCAACTTCGAGCCTTTTACATGGTAAAAGAGAAGTTTGAACTTGGTTTCACTAGTTAAGCTCGGTTGTGTCTGCTTCCTCTTATCATGTCTTAGGCACGAATCTCGGGCCAAATGAGATAGTTGATTGTGGTCAAACTTGATAAGTCCCTGCCTAATGATAAAGCCTTCAAAACTGAGATATTCCAAGTTGTATTTAATGCCCTCATCTTGTAGTTAATTAAGGAGCATCGACTGAGATGGACACGTGGCACATCAGGCCTTAGCCTTAGAAGACAAGTATGAAGCTTGGACTAGTCAAACTTTCTTAGAAAAACAAGTGTAACAAATGTGAATTCATGTGAACGTATTAAATGATGGGGTGCAAAGGATGTCCCTATAGCCTAGGCCTAATCATACCCTAAATACCTAAGTGTGAATTGTGGACTTTGGAGCCCATGAGGAAATGGTCACACACCCAAGAGGAAAAGAGAGAGAAGGCAAGTCAAGTTCAAACTTCGAACTCAAGATAAGTTCACATTAATATCTCTTGGAATTTAGCCATTCAATGAGCAAGATGAAGTGTCCAAGCTATCCTAGGATCTAGTTAGAAATTTGGAGGATAAGGATGTCCACCAATTAATGCTTCTTGACCAAGTAGGGCGCCCTCTCTCTCCAATTAGATATACAACCCCCCAAAAAAAATTGTATGTAATTGTGTTAATTAGAAACATATATCTAGGTTGAATTTGTGATTATTCTAATTAACATTACAGATGTTCGCGTTGCTTTAAAGTAAGTACTTCTTTTATATCTTTGCAATTTGTTTGTTGTTTTGATTGTCGAGTGTTTCATTATGGGTTACGCACTCGTATAATCACTTCACATGTCTTCAATCTGCCTATCAAACTATTTTGAATGAAAGAGAAAGATATTGAAAGAGCGTTAGAGTAACCTAGCCCAAGTCATCAAATTCGTAATCTCTGGTTCATAGAAGTAAATCAATTCTCTCATACTTGGGTATCTAATTGACACACAAAAAACCAACTTGTGGTGATTCCTTGACAAAAATCGTTTGCATGTTAAATCACTTGAACCTGAGTTGCAAATTGATACAGGGCTGGGAGAGCTCGAGTTAAGTATAGGCTTAATAATCCATTAGTTAAATCCCTAATTGAAGCACTTGAGGTAAGGTCATGACAAATGGTCGTAATTAAGTTCTAACACTAAAATCTCCAATATTCAATTAGATTAGGCAAGTTTGATAGTACTGATCATTTAGACTTAAAAAGATTTTACTTAATTTTAAACTCAGTTTGAATATTCAGTAAAGAAGGGATCACCTAATTGGTTCAATGTAAAAAAAACAACAAGAGAAATTAAAAATCTTCCCATTTATGTGACTAAAATATTTTATTACTTTAATATTGCTCAGTTTTCTATCTTCAACAAGAAACTAATGACTGCTAAGGTTCTTCAATTTTCAAATATTACCACACAGAATTTCTTAAAGAATCATGTGCCAAGTGACATGGGAGTAATGTGATATGATAATTTCGTTGAAAATTTCGTCGAAAATAAAAACCGAGTAATGGTCAATAAAAATTTGAGAAAACTGTTTCAAACCCTCTTTAGTTTTTTAAATATATTTTGAACGTATGAAGTCCAAAAATCTGAAATTAAAGTATGTTATAGAACAAAGTATAATGAGAATTTTTTTTTGAAGAATCCCTCACAAAACATATACCACAAAAAACGAGTATAAAATTGGAAAAAGTACAATCTACAGTAAACCGAAACAAAAATAGCAGTATCCTCGGATTTGTCCTTGACTTGTGCCATTTAAGCTCAAAGCAACATAAATCTCAACATTTAGTACTTCAGCAACTTAGTGAACTCAATAAACCATCATTTCAACAATGCTCGCGATGTACGTTTGCTGAAATCACCAACTAACACTACTATGTACGAAATCAACCAAGACGACTAAAATCTGAGGAATCAACCTCCGCGCATGGCAATCAACCTACGTAACATAAAAAGGAAGGCATTTTACTTGCCTGAGTCCTAGGTGAGTGTCGTCGCCATTTGGTGAGGTCTCAGAAGTCTGAAGTTGCGGCTGGCATAGTGTGTATTTGACATTGAAAGAGTGAAAGAAAGAACGACAATTCATGGTTGAATCAGCATACAAAACCACATCAAAATCAAATGGTTATGATGACAAAGAAAGAGTTGAAGCTCTAATTTCACTTCTGGGTGAAAAAACTAGAGATACTTGCCCTTCTTTGTCACGAGTCTATTAAGTTTACATCAAATGTCGAATCTACACAAGATGCAATTGCGGAAAATCTCCTCTCTAGTCTTCTTACGAATATGACATTTGTTTAAAAACTCGAGGTTGGACAATCATTATAATGGTAAAGTTTTTGATGAATTCTATCCGCGAAGTGCATTTGATCGTTACTATATCCATCAGACGATTTCTTTTGGGGATCATGTTATTCAGGTGATTAACCAAACAAGAAAGAGATCATAGAATAGTAAGGTTTCATATTTCACTACTTTGATAAGTCACCATTCTACTAACTATCCCATCAAATAAGTCGAAGATTCGTTAAAGTGCGAAACCTCATTTTGCCGTGATGTGATATATTTCCGATGTGAATAAAAAAGTACCAAATGAATGATTGAGTATTCCTTCAGCTGTTGAGATATATCATTATCTATGAAAGATGGCCAATGGGTTCAAGGCATAATATTGGTAATGCTATGTAAGCTTTTGTTTACTAAGGGTTTGAATCCCTCTATTTATGCACCTTGAAGTAATTTACCATTGATACTAATCACAATGTATCAAAGAAAAGCACATACTATAATTCCAAAGGTTAAAAATTTCTTTGATATGTATCCCCTATTTCCAAGTCCCCACTCGAAAATTCTAGCTCGAAGAAATAAAATAACCCGGTGCAATTTAATTTTCCTTAAATCGACCTCTTATGGGTTAGTGGCAACTTATGAATAAAATCTTATGTTCATGATTGACTAGGGAAACGATTTGCGATTGATAGGGCTTGGGTGAATCGTAGCCAAGCATGGCATGAGGGTGGGGTGAATGTTATTCTGGAACTTGATGTCGGTCAAATCAAGAACTTGAGGTGCAAGTGGCGGATGCCCACAATGGACTAGTGAGAGCTAGGTATTATCTAAATCATGAGGATATTCCCCTATCATTGATGAAGGAAAGAGTTGTCAAAATGGTAGATGATGGCATCATTGTGTATGCTGACCATAACTGCATATTTTCTATTATTTCCCATATCGTTATTGATTAGGAGGAGGAGCAGGCTGCACTCGATGTTGATAAGGAAGAAATAGATCATTTACTTAAGGATATGCCCCCACTGGAAGATGCATCTGACGAGGAGATAGTGATTGAGATGAGTCAGCTGTATGAGTATGTCAACAATAAAGCAATGCCTTAGTCCTATGACCTAGATGTTGACCTCGTTACAAAGTCTAATCGGACTTATGCTCAAGCTAATGCTCAACCTATAAAGCCTATCACTGCCAAAGAGGCTAATGAATTTCTAGCTATAATTAAAGCAAGTGGGTATAATGTTGGTCGATTAGTTGCGAAAGATGCCCGCTCAAATCTCTTTACTCGAACTCTTGCTAACATCTCTCGTGCATCAAAAGTCGTTGATGAAGGTGCTGAGTGAAATTCGTGTACCAGAGACAATCAAGGCGGACAAGCTAGAGGAATTCGTGGGATCAATCCTTCTCAAGGACTTGATTGCTTTTTTCTGATGAAGAGTTTCCTATTGAAGGTAAGGGGCATAACAAGAAACTCTACATATCCGTCAAACACAAGTCTTCTCATGTGTTCTGAGTGCTCATTGATAATGGGTCTACCCTAAACATATGTTCGTTGGCCACTCTTCACCGCCTCAAGATAGACCCATCCAAGATACATGCTGCAAAGACTTCCTTGCGAGCTTTTGATGGGACAAAGAAGGTGGTGATCGGAGAGTTCCATCTTCATGTGCAAATAGGGTCGGTTGTTTTCAACATCCTCTTTCAAGTGATGGATATCCTTACTGCATTTAATTTTCTGTTGGGTCGTCCCTGGATTTATACTGCTAGAGCAATGCCTTTAAGTCTACATCAAATTGTAAAGTTCGTGATCAAAGGAAAGCTGGTCACTGTCTATGGCTAAGAAGATCACCGAATTTATCATGAGACAGCTATCACTCATTTGAATTGGTGTCCACCATACATGCTTCTCGAGATTCGTCACCACCCACTCCTGAGGTTTCAAATGCTGCTCTTATAGTGGGAAGGGTGATGGCTGGGAATGGTTTTGTTCCTGGCCATGGTCTTGTAAGAAGGGGTCAAGATATTCAAAATCCCATTGAAGCCCTTTAGAGGTCTCGTTCTGCTGGATTAGGGTACCATGAAAGAGGTGGAGAAAGGCAAAGGCAGGGAAGGCAGAACTCGCCACCTGAGCAAGGGCAAGGGAGGTTGTCACACCTCGATCCTCGAGTACGTGCCCATCCCTCGGTGGTCGATAAATTTGCAACGTCCTAGGATGCATTGTCAACTCGTTCATTTTAATGCACATGCGGAAGCGAATTACTAATCCCCTAACCACAACAAACATGAGATAGAAAAGCAGGACAACAAAGTTCAAATCAATCAACATAGCTTTTATAAACAATATGGTTCACAAATAGAGGCCAACCCTAAGGTCTAAGTATAGGAAGTCTATCTCCAAAAAAGGAACTTTCGAGCCACCCATGCTCCTGACCCTTCCGCCTCAAGCTTTGAGTTCTTCACACTAAGGACCTGAAAAGTTAAGCTCACGACAGGGTGAGACAATGTCTCAGCAAGTTCACCCCCTGAACCCCGATTAAGAAGGAAATATGCCTAGAGGCGGTCTATGCACACAATACAGAGGACTTACCTCGCCTCAATCCCTCCCGCATGTTAGCACAATTCATATGTCACATAAGTGTAGTAATAACACTCGAGCACTTGGAACGTCTCATTCAATCTTAGTCAATCAATCAATCACTTAATTGAATCAACACAGTTGATCCATCGTTTAATCAAACAATTGCTCACAAGGGTCTCGATTATAAGGCCAAGCACGAGTCAGAGGACTTACCTTGGCCTTAATTGCATCCTGCAAGTCAATATAATTCAGATAACCATCCAATCATTTCAACCAATCAATTCATCCAATCAAATTGAGCCATTAATCAATCGGCTTAGTTAATTACATGTCATCACGACCTACCCTTGGTCGGCCCACTCAATACTATCTATAAAATCCGATCACCTTATGGACTGCTCACTCTAAGCTGAAAACAAATAGTATAACTCAAACTAAGCTAATAAATAGTATACTGCTCGCATTAAGCTAATATATTGAGACCCACAAACTGATATAGTATACTAATAAGCTCACCAGAAGCTGCTAAGGCATACTACTTGCACTAAGCTGACATATCGAGGCTCGCAGGCTGATATAGTATACCAGTATACTGCTCGCTCTAAGCTGACATATCAAAGCTCGTAGGCTGATATAGTATACCGTCCTGATCATGTAACCATTTCACCATTTTTATCATACCCAATAAAAATAATCGTGTGTGGGTACACAGTCGGCCTTAGCCAAAATACAATATTTTTCCTCTTGAAAATCCCACTAATTTCAACAATCCACATTCATTTTTGGCGTTGTAAACCAACGCTCGGTGATTTTCTAATTAATTACTAAAATTAAAGAAATTTTGGGATAAAACCAAAAATTACAAATGACACTCAATTTGCACAAAATAGCAATCAAATAAAAAATTCAATCACACCATTGTAATCAACATAAAATTCTGGTCACCGACTATGTGGCATCTGGATTTTCGTCAGACCTCGAATAAGTAACGGCTCGTCGCAAGTCAACGGGAGTATCAACAGACTGCGTCATTGGCACCATTCGGGACACTATTTCGTCATCGTCATCATCGGTATAGCATTAGGTCATCATTTCATCACCACCCGTTGTTCCGAAACATCAACTTTTGGAGAAAAATTTCCCATGCACGACCATGCACACGTCTGATGTTAATCCCGAGCGGCCTCGCCAATTGACCGAGTTCAAGACCCGTAGCATGCAACGGCCATGTGTACATCCACATCATTTTCCATGCAAGCCATCTTCGACTGACGGTCATTCGCATTTGTACCGAGTCAAGTGAGTTATTCATGCCTGTTACTTTCTGATATTGCTAGTATAAACACCTAGAGGGGGGTGAATAGGCGCACAAACTATTTTTCTCAAATACGTATGCAATAGATTGAAATACGATCGATGTAGAGAGAGTAAGGAAGAGAAAATCAAACACAGATTTATAGTGGTTCGGCTTATTCCAAGCCTACGTCCACTCTTCCGCACCGACGGCCCACCGGCTAGATTTCACTATGATCAAAAAAGAAGTTACAGCACAGCTTTGCCTTGATTCCACAAAGTGTAGATGTTCTATCACACCTCCTCAAGGTCTCTCACAAATATAGACTCTCTTTTGTATACAAGGATTTGCTCAAGAGATTTATCTAAACAAATAGGAGCTTCAGACTATGGAATTTTTCTATCGCGCACTCTCTCTAAAACAACTAAGAACGTCTTCCTTATATACTCCTTTATGCCATCATACCCGTTGGCACTTTCCAAAGGAATTCCTCCAATCTACCCGTTGGACGGAATCAATTAGGAAGATCGTTCGAGCTATTAAAGGAACGTGTTGATAGCCCATCAATCCGTTGCCGCCCATACAATCGGGATCTCGGTTTCCATAAGTGAAACCTTCCAATAATATTTAGACAATCATCGAATCTTCAGTCATTGAATCAATCTTGATCAATCAAAGGATTCTCGATACGTCTTCTCCGCCACGAGATCTTCTCCGGATGATAAGGTTAAATCCAACAAAACATCCAGTTCGGGATAACCTTTCTTCAACGGATCGAGAGGCTTTAACCAATGAGGATAGACTTTGAGTCTTGAGTCCTGGGTCCGGAAGTCTTCGACTTTAAGCGCGAGTTCGCGGACCTTCAGACTAGGCGACGGAAACATTTTGTCAACTTCAAAACTCTTCACGAGGATTTCTCCAACAATCTCCCCCTTTTTGATGGTTACAAAACCTTCCTACAGATTTGGATAACTTTGACCTACAAAACATTTCTCAAACACATATGCATATCTTATGAAAATAAATGACTAAAAACACTAGAATCTGCAACCACAGAAAATATGTTAGTCCAATATATGATTAAGCCATTCATAAGATATCAATATTGATAATGCAGTCAAATCCAAGTCTAGGCGGTTCTTATCCAGACACAAAACAAAGTCAAAGTCTCAAAAACAAATGAGACAAGTTAAACACAATCCAACAAAATAAAAAGATTGAAAGTTTTGTTTTTCAAATCATGCATCTCTCCCCCTTTTTGTCATCATTTAAAAAGGATGAGATGAAATCAAGATTGCTTGGGAACGCGGACAAGCTGAAAATCTTCCATAGATCGAACAATGCCTTCCAAACCTCTTAAAGTCTTCCTTCAGCCGTACAACCTCCTCACTCTTGGCATTGGCCCGATTCGGATAGAGAGGGCTTGCATCTTTTCATTTAATGAACAGGAAGAAGCTTGACCTTCATTCTTCAAGCTTTGAACTTCGCATCCTGGGCATATATCCGACCTTTCATCTCCAAGAGAATATCCATGATTCTGCGAAAATCTGCTCCATTATCGATCCGAGTACTTGCTTCGCTCGTTCGATGGAGTAAAAGCGACGATGGTGGATCGCATAATCTCGCAGGTGGGCGATGAAGCTTCAAGACCTTCCTTTGGAAATTGAGATGCATAAACATCTTACGGGTCCGGGCGAACGATCGACTCCTTCACTTTCATCCGGAAATGAAGATGTCACTCCTTTCTCCCGAACTCCCCTGTTTTCATGCCTACGGTGGAGAAGAGATTTCCTCGAGTTCTCCTTCTCTTCCTTCTTCTTCAGTCTTTCTTGCTCGCTTCTTGCTCGTTTCTCTTTCTTCTTCTTCCTTCTCCTTTGCTTCTCTTTCTTCTTCCTTCTCCTCTCCGCTTCTTTCGTCTTTTGTTCCGATTCTTTCGTGGAACAGACGACTTAAGTTCTTTAAAGCCATTGCAGAGATGGTGATGTCATCATCATCATCTTCATCCTCAACGAGAGAGCTCTTCTTTTCTTTGATGGAGCAGCCATGGGCTCCTTCCCTTTTCTTAGCGACAGAAGAGAGTTGATGAGACTTGGCAGAGTCTTCTCCTTGAATTTCTCCATTCCTTGCTCGGTTCCTTCGACGCATTTTGGTCACCATTTTCAGTCTTACCACCATATGATCGCATGATCGAACACAAAAGATTTGCGGAGGCTGAATATTCAAATGTCGAATAACTTCGTAACAAGGCTTGGGTAAGGAGTTGACCTCTGTCCTTCATCACGCTCTATACATGTGAAACATGACAAAGTATGAGGGAGAGAAAACTTCTTTCCACGAAGAGGATAGCATACATCAACTTTGCCTCGGAGCTTGAAACATCGGTTTTGGAAGTTGATTTTGCCGAAGGCAATTAATCACGTCTTGTGAAGCAAAATGTTGAATGCATTCATCCTTGAGTAGGTGATATTATCTTCGTTCTCCTGTCCTTCACCAATTCAAGTGTGGCCCGAGCAATGGAAACTTTAATCGGTTGATATCTCTCTCTCAACTTCTAACACATCCAAACATATCCATATCTACAACATAGTCTTGTTCTTTGACATCGAAGGAAAATCTATTCGCATCTAAAAAGCTAAGATTTGAATAGAAGTAAGCAAAATCAATTCAGCATAAGCCTCGGTTGAGTCGTAATGTAACTTTTCAAGTTGAAGATAATTGAACTTTTCCCTCAAGTTCACTTTCATAGCATCCAGAAAATCAAAGTCCACACTCCAGGGTTTATTACCCCACGCTTAAGCAATTTCGAGTACGCATCCTTTTGATCCTTTGATCCGAACAAATCTCCCATTTTTTCCTTGAATTTCAGCCGCAATACCCATTTTCGGTTGAAATAAACTAAACAGATTGTCATCATCATTCCCATCTACAGGATTTGGCCCCCAGTCACGAGGATCACTTGGGATATTCGCAAGGGTTTCCTCAGCCACCCCTTTATCCTTTTTCTTTAACAAAACTATCAATATAGTTCAAAGGAGTACGAATTCCTTTTAAAGCACGATATAACTTGTAGATAAAAGCAGGCTTTTTGAGATCTTACTGTCCGCTTCCTCGATGATTTCTTCTCGTTGAACAACGTCTTGAGGACTAGATGATGGAGAATGACGCCGCCGAGAATGTTGTGGGCTCGGTTCGATCCGGATAAACTTCATCTTCGCAAGATCAAGTGCGTAGGCCCCTTACTCATTCTCGTGGTCCCTCGCTTGCGATTCTTGACGATTTTCGTGAAGAAGACATCTTTAACGGTGTTTGGAAGTTTCCTCGATTGACTTTCCGAGAAAAGATGACAACTTTTGATGATTTAGCGATGAAGACAAACGGGAGTGGAAGATCGATGCTTTCTAGGGTTTTGAGAGTAAAGTGAATAGACAAGTGAAGAGTAATCGATAGTGCTCGTTCGGTTAAAAAGAAGAGTAAACGAATCGTCACAAAGGAAATAAAAATATGCCTTTTCAAAATAACTGATTTTATCCGTAAAAATAGTTATTTCAAAAATAACTTCCCTTTTGAAAATGAATCGATGTAATATATATGGCAACAATTTAAACACGGTCGATGATCGTACCTTTTCAAGATAAGATTGAGAGAGAGAAAGACTTACGGTACCGAAGGTTGAGACAAGACCGTTGATAAAGTCTTGTAAGCCCGAGTCGAAGGTCTTTAGACTTTGATATCCTCATACCTCAAAATATTGAGTCCGGGTCCGTATAGACTCAAATTGATTTTTCTCCAAAGGCTTCGTAAGTATATCAGCCAGCTGATTCTTTGAGTCAACAAATTTAATTGAAACATCTCCATTTTGAACATGATCTCTAATAAAGTGATGTCGAATTTCTATATGCTTCGCTCTTGAGTGGAGAATTGGATTTTTGGTGAGGTTGATAGCGCTGGTGTTGTCGCAATTAATCTCCGTGCATGAGTCTTCAATTGCAAAATCTCTTAGCTGTTGTTTTATCCATAGAATTTGCGAACAGCAGCTTCCAAGAGCTACATACTCGCCGCTTGTTGAAAGAGACACAGTACTTTGTTTCCTTGAAAACCAAGACACTGTTCTGTTTCCAAGCAACTAGCAAGTTCCTGAAGTACTCTTTCTATCAACTCTGCAACCGGCCAGATCTGAGTCCGAATATCCGGAAGTTTAAAGTCTCCCTTCTTAGGATACCAAAGACCGATGCTTGATGATGAAGCGACGTATTTAATGATGCGTTTGGCAGCGCGAGATGGGATTCTCTAGGATCGATTGAAACCTAGCACAGATGCAAACACTCAACAAAATATCAGGTCTAGAGGGTAAGATAGAGAAGTGATCCAATAATGCTCCCTGTACAGCTTTTGATCAACTTTCTTCCCTTCTTCATCTTTATCTATCTTTAAAGAACTTGACATTGGTATGTCGGTCTTTTTGCAATTCTCCACCCAAACCTTTTGACAAGATCATTAACATATTTTTCTTGAAAAATGAAAGTTCCTTCCTTCAATTGTTTTATTTGAAGACCAAGAAAGAATGTTAATTCTCCCATCATACTCATTTCAAACTCATCCTGCATAGACTTTGAAAATTTCTTGCACAGACTTTCATTAGAGGATCCAAAAATAATATCATCCACATATATTTGAACAAGTAAGAAACTTTTATTTTCCTTCTTGATAAATAAAGTCGTATCTACTTTACCTTTAACAAAACCATTTTGTAATAGGAAATTACTTAACCTGTCGTACCAAGCCCGAGGTGCTTGCTTTAAACCATACAAAGCCTTTTTCAGTCTGAAGACTGAGTCTGGCTTCTTTGGGTCTTCAAACCCCTGGCGGTTGTTCCACATAGACTTCCTCATGGATAAATCCATTTAGGAAGGCGCTTTTGACGTCCATTTGGAATAACCTGAAATTCTTATAACAAGCAAACGCGAGTAATAGTCGAATAGCTTCTAACCTTGCCACTGGAGCGTAAGTCTCATCATAGTCTATTCCTTCTTCTTGCGTATATCCCTTGGCCACGAGTCTTGCTTTATTTCGTACGACTTTCCCTTTCTCGTTCATCTTGTTTCTGAACACCCATTTGGCTCCAATAACAGTTTTTCCTTTTGGTTGGGATGTCAATTCCCAAACATCATTTATGCTGAACTGTCTGAGTTCTTCTTGCATAGCTTCAATCCAGCTTTCATCAGACAAAGCTTCTTCTATGCTCTTTGGTTCAATTTCGAAACGAGTGCCCAAAGACTAGACTCTTTCGCCTTTTGGATCTTGTGCGAATTCCTTCATTAATTTCGCCAATTATAAGATCTTTGGGATGACTGGACTTATGCTTCCAGTTACTCGTTGATTTGTTTGGTAGATGATCTCTTTCTTTATTTGGATCTTCACTATCAACCTGATGCTGTTTTTCCATAGTCTGAGATGCTTCTTGAGTTGTAGACTTTGGAGGTTCTGGAGCAGGTTCAGACTCTTCTTGATGAGTCTGTCTTGATTCATCTTGCATTGAGTCTTGAAATTTAACATTCATTGACTCCTCTACAGACTGGCTCTTCTTGTTATAGACTCTGTAAGCTTTGCTTGATGTAGAATATCCAAGGAAGATACCTTCATCGATCTTTCTTCAAACTTACCAACTCGATCTTTTGCATTTTTCAATATAAAACATTTGCAACCAAATACATGAAAGTATGAAACAATAGGCTTCTTTTCTTTGAATAACTCATAAGGGGTTTTCTGAAGAATAGATCTTAAGAAGACTCTATTGATGATATAGCAAGCTGTTGAAACAAAGCTTCAGCCCAAAATCGAGAAGAAATTTTACTTTCAATTAAAAGAGTTCTAGCCATTTCTTGAAGAGATCTGTTCTTTCTTTCCACAACTCCATTTTGCTGAGGAGTATATGGAGAGGAAAACACATGCTTACAGCCAGATTCATCACAGAATTTTCTAAAATCTTGATTTTCAAATTCACCTCCATGATCTGTTTTTATACAAGAGATTACACATCCCTTTTCATTTTGAACCTTTTTAGCAAATTTTTCAAAATACGAAAAGGTTTCGGACTTACTTGAAAGGAAATATACCCAAGTAAACGAGTAATCATCAACAATTACTAGGCAATACTTCTTACCCCCAATACTCTGAGTTCTGGTTGGTCCGAAGAGATCCATATGCAGCAACTGTAGAACATGATTAGTAGAGACATGATTTATTGGCTTAAAAGAATTTCTTACCTACTTTCCCAGAATACATGGAGTGCATGAATCAGTCTTTTGGTATGGCAATTTTGGTAGACCTCGAACAAGCGCTTTGATGAGATTTTGGCTAATTGCTTCATATTGACATGTCCAAGCTTTTTATGCCATAAGCTTGCTTCGTCTTGAATTGAGATAAGACATTGCGATTCATTTGGTTTCATATCCAGAAGATAGATATTTCCATGTCTTCTACCCAAAAAAGATTGAGTAGAGTCTTTACTGATTCCAGAACATGTTCCTTCTTGAAAGGAGATCTTGAAACCAGTATCACACAATTGACTAATGCTGAGAAGATTGTAATTGAGTCCTTCCACTAAGGAAACATTACTTATTGTGAGAGTTCCAATTTTCACGGTTCCAAATCCCACAATACTACCTTTGCTGTTTCCTCCAAATGAAACTTTTCCACCATTTACTTGAGCAAGTTTTATAAAGCAATTTGAGTCTCCTGTCATGTGTCTTGAGCATCCGCTGTCGAGATACCACTTTACCTGATTCTTGATGGAGACCTGCATTTAACAAAGAGTCTCAAGCTTTCTTTGGTACCCAAATTTTCTTGGGTCTTTTGGTGTTAGTAAGATAAAAAAGATTAGCCCATACTTTCTTAATAGGTTTCCATACCATAGGACACTCTTTTTCAAAGTGATCCGGATTGTTGCACTTTGAACATTTAAGAGAATTTCTTCCTACGGGTTTAACAAAAACTTTCTTGAAGTGATTTTTGTAAACCTCACTTGAAAGCCTTTTCTTGATTCTTTCTTTTACTTTAGGAAAATCAATTAAGGGAATTGTTTCTTTGTCATACCTAGACCGACTTATTGAAGTAAGGTCTTTGTCTTTGAAAGAATTTTCTCAAGTTTTTCAGATCCCATAGAAAATTTCTTTGATATATTAGATAAGTCTGTTTTTATAAAAGTATTTTCTTTTAAAAGATTTTCTTCATTTTCTTTAAGATTGGAAACAGACACGTCTAGACTTTTAACTCTTTCTTCTAAAACACTTTCTTTTAGTTTTAGAGCTGAGTTTTCCTTTTTTAGTTTGGAAATTCTTTTGAGAGAAGTCTTAAGACTAAAACATAATTCCTCAATATATTTAGAAACTTTGACAGGGATTTTAAAGTTACTTACCTCAAATTCATTGTCTGAGTCTGATCCTGAGTTTGTTCCAGAGTCTGAGTCTGATTGTGCCATCAGACATAGATTGGCATATTCATTATCACTTTCTTCACACTCGCATCACTCCGGGTTTCAGCTTTGAGAGCTTTTCGAAATTTTTCAGCTTTTCCTTTCTTTTTCTTCAAAAGAGGACGGTTGGTCCGATGTGTCCCTTTTCTTGCATTCAAAGCGGACTACATCTTTGTTTGGTTCCTCATCATTAACAGACTTGGTCTGCTGTCTTTGAAAGCCTTGTTTCTTTGAGTTGAACCTTCTTCCTTTTCGTTTAGTTTTCGAATCTTCTTATCATGAGAGCAAGCTCCTCATCGTCCATATCTTCTTCGAGAATCAGTAACATCAGAATCATCATTTGATTTTAATGCAATAGATTTCTTACCTCTTGGATCTTCATCTTCATTGATCCTTTCCACTTCATAGGACCGAAGAGTTCCAATCGGCTCATCGACAGATAGTGGCATAATTCTCTCGCGTCTCTCTTATCGAAGTCTTTATGTGATTCCAATCCTTGGAGAGTCCACGCAGTAGCTTGTTTACCTTCATGGGATCAGAAGTTGGTTGACCTTGATTTTCAAGACCATTCACAATATCTGTAAACGACTAAACATGTCGGATATTGATTCTCCGGTTTCATTCGAAGGCTTCGTATTGACCGAGAAGAATGTTGATTCTTGTTTCCTTCACTCGATCTGTTCCTTCATAGGTGATATGCAATCTGTCCCAAACTTCTTTTGCTGTACCACAAGAAGATATTCTATTATATTCAGTTGGTGATAAAGCACATTATAAGGAATAAATTGCTTTTGCATCGAGTGTCTGTCTCTTGGTTATTTCTTCTTGAGACATTCGCCGGATTCTTCGGTTTCTTTTCCTCTTTCGTAGACTCGATGCAAAGTGGTAGGAGTAATTCCTTTTCTACAACGTCCCATTCCAGAGGATCCTTTGATCGTAGGAAAGCTTTCATCTTGTTCTTCCAGATGTTGTATTCCTTTCCATCAAAGTAAGGTGGTCTCGGGTATTGCTTTGCCCTTCCATCAGCCCCGGTGCTAGCATACTAGCCATGGATCTTTTACTATGAAGTAAAACACTTCAAATAAAGTAAGTGCAATGTGCTCGATACCAATTGATATTGCTAGTATAAACACCTAGAGGGGGGGTGAATAGGCGCACAAACTATTTTTCTCAAATACGTATGCAACAGATTGAAATACGATCGATGTAGAGAGAGTAAGGAAGAGAAAATCAAACACAGGATTTATAGTGGTTCGGCTTATTCCAAGCCTACGTCCACTCTTCCGCACCGACAGCCCCACCGGCTAGATTTCACTATGATC
The DNA here is from genome assembly GCF_016545825.1 of Eucalyptus grandis. Classification (NCBI taxonomy): domain Eukaryota; kingdom Viridiplantae; phylum Streptophyta; class Magnoliopsida; order Myrtales; family Myrtaceae; genus Eucalyptus; species Eucalyptus grandis. Next base: position 12,955,639 of record NC_052617.1, on the reverse strand, counting down.
AAAAGAGAAGTTACAGCACAGCTTTGCCTTGATTCCACAAAGGTGTAGATGTTCTATCACACCTCCTCAAGGTCTCTCACAAATATAGACTCTCTTTTGTATACAAGTATTTGCTCAAGAGATTTATCTAAACAAATAGGAGCTTCGAGACTATGGAATTTTTCTATCGCGCACTCTCTCTAAAACAACTAAGAACGTCTTCCTTATATACTCCTTTATGCCATCATACCCGTTGGCACTTTCCAAAGGAATTCCTCCAATCTACCCGTTGGACGGAATCAATTAGGAAGATCGTTCGAGCTATTAAAGGAACGTGTTGATAGCCCATCAATCCTGTTCGCCCATACAATCAGGATCTCGGTTTCCATAAGTGAAACCTTCCAATAATATTTAGACAATCATCGAATCTTCAGTCATTGAATCAATCTTGATCAATCAAAGGATTCGATACGTCTTCTCCAGCCACGAGATCTTCTCCATGATGATAAGGTTAAATCTGAACAAAACATCCAGGTTCGGGATAACCTTTCTTCAACGGATCGAGGCTGTCAATGAGGATAGACTTTGAGTCTTGAGTCGGCAGTCCGGAAGTCTTCGGACTTTAACCGCGAGTCCGAGACCTTCGAGACTAGACCCGACGGAAACATTTTGTCAACTTCAAAACTCTTCACGAGGATTTCTCCAACACTTTCGACCCCGTGTGTATGTGAGGATTTCGAAGAAAAATGCTGAAGATTTCACCCTACAATTTCACGCACATTTATTCTCCTTTGTGAAGAGCCCATGCATTCTCTATGCACACATCTAGCAAGAGTCAACAAATTGTAGGGGGTTGACTCACGAAACCGCAGCCACGTTGCTCCATCACCCTCGAACATAAAATGAAGAAGTGAAGCATGCAGCTGCTGCCACGAAGCCCTCTTATTGACTTAATTAGTCAATTGGCTAGGACCCAAGCTTTTGGACGTCCGTTAGAAGACTTCGACCGCAGTAGCCACGACTTCTCTTCTCCCCTTAGGTGGTCGATCAACGCAAGCCGTGCATGTAGGAAGACACGCCACTCCTTCGACAGTCAACAAGAAAAGGAGAATGTTGACCAACAAACCGAGAGAAGAAGCCACATCCCCAGTTGCTGTCCATCATTGCTTCGAGCGCGACACGCCTACCCACCTGTGCCTCCTTCTCTTGCTGCCATCGAGTCTCAATTGTTGACTAAATTAGTCAATGGATGGAGGGGTAAAAGATAGCCACGTTCCCTCCACCTGTCCTCGCCTCCTTCTACGGCTGAAGCTTTCATTTGTTGACTGGTTTTTGTTAACAAAACCAGTGACAGATCATAGAAGCGAGCGAAAGAGAGAGAGAACAACGAGTAGCGAGTGCGAGAGAGAGAAACCGAGAGAGAGGAAACACGCGAGAGTGAGAGGGAGAGAAAGGGACCGCTCCTTTCACCGTGCACACGCATCCACCTCCCCGTGGCGCCAATCCAGCCATCCCACAGCCTCAGCCGTGCCCGCGAAATCACGAGCTTCTGAATCTCTCACCGTCAACATCGCAGGACTTAAAGCAAGTTAGAGTCTACTAACCTATATAGTGTAGTATTGTTGTTGTTTGAGGAAATGCTGCTAGATTGTAATGGTTTGAATTTTGATGTTGGATAGTGACATCTAGAATGACCGAATTGATTTGAGGCTAGAAAATTGAGAAGTTTTCGTGAGTACCTTAGTTTAGGCCTTCGATTTTGACACCAAATATTGAGGTGGTAGCACTTTGGGACTTTTGTTCGCAAATCGTTTTAGAAAATCTCTTGATTTGCATCAAAATTTATGGGTACTTGTGGCACCGTACAGAATGTTTTAAGAAATGTTTTATATTTTAAAGATTTGTGAACTTTTTATAGAAAACATTCCAAACCATTGGAGTTGGGATTGAGATTTGAATTTATCGACGTGCCGTTTCAAATGTATTTATCGATTTCAATAAGTTATTTTGTTCCAAGCCGGGAAGGGTAATTTCCATTCAAGTTTCTTTATATGGATTCGAAAATGATTGGAAAGTATTTGCGAAAGTGGGATTTTCGAGGAAAAATCCAAGGGATTTATGTATTGACGATTTGAAAACGTTTTTGCATTGAAATGATTTAATTATTACACCATGGTTGGTATGTTATTGCTGCTGTTGGACCCTTGGGTAAACGATGCCCTGGGAGTCGAGTTGCCTGGAGGATCATAGTGGCAATGCCTCCAGATGCCTGGGAACCGATGAGCCCCAGAGGTTCCCCAGGAGAGTCGGGATGCCAGGATGTATGATGATACACGTTCCTCAGGGTAGGGGCAGTCATTGATATGGCGATCCCTGGCAATTCCTCGTGATACTAGGTGAGGGTGCGAGATGCCGAGAGTTGAGACACGACACGCTCTGGATGCCTGGTGACTGAAATATGGAACTAGAAGCTTTCATTGTTGGAGAAATCCTCTTGAAGTATTTTGAAGCTGACAAAACGTTTCTATCAGTCTAGTCGAAAGTTTGCGGACTCGCTATTTAAAGTCCGAAGACCTCCGGACAGCCAGACTTAAGACTCAAAGTCTATTCTCATTAAATGCGTCTCTAATCCGTTGAAGAAAGGTTACCCGAACTGGATGTTTTGTTAAGGGCTTGACCTTATCAACTGGAGAAGATCTCGTGGCTGGAATAGACACAACGGAATCCTTTGATTGATCGAGATTGACTCGAAGATTAAGGAATCAATGATTGCCTAAATATTCTTGGAAGGTTCTACTAATGGAAACCGAGATCCAAATTGTATGGGCGAACATGATTGATGGGCTATCGACACGTTCCTTTAATAGCCCGAATGATCTTCCTAATTGATTCCATCCAACGGGTAGATTGGAGTAATTCCTTTGGTAAGTGCCAACGGGTATGATGGCATAAAGGAGTATATAAGGAAGACGTTCTAAGTTATTGAGGAGTGCGCGATAGAAGAATTCCAAAGTCTGAAGCTCCTTGTTGTTTAGACAATTCCTTTGAGCAAATATTTGTATACAAAAGAGAGTCTATATTTGTGAGAAACCTTGAGGAGGTGTGATAGAACATCTACACTGTGGAATCAAGGAAAAGCTGAGCTGTAACTTCTCTTTTGTTCATAGTGAAATCCAGCCGGTGGGCTGTTAGTGCGGAAGAGTGGACATAGGCTTAGAATAAGCCGAACCACTATAAACCCTGTGTTCAATCTTCTCTTCCTTACTCTCTTTACTTTGATCGTAAATCATTTTGTGAACTCCTTTCTATTGGCTGCCTAGAATCGCTTCCGTATCTCGATAAATTGTTTGTGCACCTATTCACCCCCTCTAGGTGCTTATACTAACTATCTCAATTGGTATCAAAGCCCGTGTACTCACTTTGTTTGAAGTGTTTTACTTCAGAGTTAAAGATCCATGGCTAGTATGTTGGCTCCAGGGCTGGTAGAAGGGCAAAACAACACCAGACCACCTTACTTTGATGGAAAGGATTACAACATATGAAAAAACAAAATGAAGGCGTTCTTAAGATCAAAGGATCCTCTGGAATGGGACGTTGTAGAAAAATGAATCATTCCTAAAGCTGCATCTGTCTCAGAAAGAGGAAAGGACACTGTTGAGTCTAGCGAAATGAGTCAGGAAGAGATAATCAAAATACAAGCTCTTGATGCAAAAGCAATTTACTCTTTATATTGTGCTTTATCACCTACTGAGTATAACAATCTTCTTGTGATACAGCCAAAGAAGTCTGGGATAAATTACACATTACCTATGAAGGAACCGATCGAGTGAAAGAGACAAGAATCAACATTCTTCTCGGTCAATACGAAGCCTTCAGAATGAAACCAGGAGAATCTATAACTGATATGTTTAGTCGTTTTACAGAAATCGTGAATGGTTTGAAAATCAATGTCAACCAATTTCTGATCCCATGAAAGTAAACAAGCTACTGCGTGGACTCTCCAAGGATTGGAATCACATTAAGACCTCAATCAGAGAGATTCAAAGAATCATGCCACTGTTTGTCGATGAGCTGGTTAGGACCCTTTAGTCTTATGAAGTGGAACGAATCAATGAAGACGAAGATCCCAAAGGTAAGAAATCAATTGCATTAAAATCTAATGATGATTCTGATGTAACAGATTCTGAAGACGACATGGATGATGAAGAACTTGCTCTCATGATAAGAAGATTCATAAAGCTGAACAAAAAAGGAAGAAGATTCAATTCAAAGAAACAAAGTTTTCAAAAGCAACGGACCAAGTCGGCTGAAGATGATGAATCAAACAAAGATGTAGTCTGCTTTGAATGTAAGAAAAAGGGACACATCAGACCCAACTGTCCTCTTCTAAGGAAGAAGAAAGGAAAAACTGAAAGATATCGAAAAGCTCTCAAAGCTGAAACCTGGAGTGATACATAGTGCGAAGATAGTGAAGATGATTATGCAAACATATGTCTAATAACATAATCAGACTCAGAATCAAACTCCGAGACTGATTCAGACTCAAAAAGTGAATTCGAGGTAAGTAACTTCAAAATTCCTTTTAAAGTTTCAAAATACATTGATGAATTATGTTTTAGTCTTAGGACTTCTCTTAAAAGAATTTCTGAACTCAAAAAGGAAAATTCTGCTTTAAAACAACAAGAGAATGTTTTGAAAGAAAAAGTGAAATGCTTAGACCGGGATGTTTCTTCTCTCAAAGAAAGTGAAGATAATCTTTTGAAAGAAAATGCATTTCTGAAAAATGATATTTCAAATATTTCCAAAAGATTTTCTCTAGGATCTAAAAAACTGGAGAAAATACTTTCTATTCAAAGACCTTATTTCAATAAATCTGGTTTAAGAATGACTGCTGAAACCATTCCTTTAATCGATTTTCCTAAAGTAAAAGAAAGAATTAAACAAAGACCAACAATGAATGCTTACAAAAATCATTTTGAAAGGACCTTTGTAAAACCAGTAGGTCGCAATGCTCTTAGATGTTCAAAATGCAATAATGCAGATCATTTTGAGAAAGAACGTCCTATGGCTTGGAGACTTGTCAATAAAGTCTGGGCAAAAACCGTATATCAGACTAACTCAAAAGGACCCAAGAAAATATGGGTACCAAAGAAAGCTTGAGTTTCCATCTAAATGCAGGTCACTATCAAGAAAAAGGTGAAATGGTACCTAGATAGTGGATGCTCGAGACACATGACAGGAGATTCAAATTGTTTCATAAAGCTTGTTCAAGTGAATGGTGGAAAAGTCTCATTTGGAGGAAACAGCAAAGGAAAAATAGTGGGATTTGGAACTGTAATGATTGGGAACCTCACAATAAGCAATGTTTCTTTAGTTGAAGGGCTCACCATTACAACCGCTCGGTGTCGGCCGCTTTGTGATGCCGGTTTCAAAATCAACTTTCAAGAGGGTATTTGTTCAGGAACTAGTAAAGACTCTACTCAGTATTTCATGGGTCGAAGACATGGAAATATCTACCTCTTAAACGTGAAACCAGATGAATCGCAATGTCTAATCTCAATCCAAGACGAAGCGAACTTATGGCACAAAAAGCTTGGGCATATCAACATGAAGCATATAGCCAAAATCTCAGCAAAGAAGCTTGTTCGTGGTCTACCTAATTTATCATACCAAAAGTCTGATCTATGTACACCATGTATATTAGGAAAACAGGTAAGAAATTCCTTTAAGCCAATAAATCAAGTTTCCACTAACCGTGTACATCAGCTCTTGCATATGGATCTCTTCGGACCAACAAGAACGCAGAGCATTGGAGGTAAGAAATATTGCCTAGTTATTGTGGATGACTACTCACGATTTACTTGGGTATATTTCTTAGCTAGTAAGTCTGAAACTTTTTCTTACTTTAAAAAATTTGCTAAGAAGGTTCAAAATGAAAAGGGGTATGTTATTTCAAGTATAAAAACAGACCATGGAGATGAATTTGAAAATCAAGATTTTGCTAAATTTTGTGACGAATCTGGTTTACAGCATTTGTTCTCTTCTCCATATACTCCAGAGCAAAATGGAGTTGTTGAAAGGAAGAATAGATCTCTTCAAGAAATGGCCAGAACTCTTTTAATTGAAAGCAATATTTCTTTACGGTTTTGGGATGAAGCAGTTTCAACATCATGTTATATTATCAATAGAGTTTTTCTAAGGCCTGTTCTAAAAAAATCCCCTATGAATTATTCAAAGAAAAGAAGCCCATTGTTTCATATTTTCATGTATTTGGATGCAAATGTTTCATATTGAAAAATACAAATGATCGAGTTGGTAAGTTTGAAGAAAAGTCAGATGAAGGCATCTTCCTTGAATATTCAACCACAAGCAAAGCGTACAAAGTCTACAACAAGAAGACTCAAACTGTGGAAGAATCAATAAATGTCAAATTCCAAGATTCTATACAAAATGAATCTATTCGAGACTCATTTTGAAGAGACTGATACTCCAGACTCTACAAAGTCTAATTCTCAAGAAGCAGCTCAGACTTTGAAGGACCAGCAACAAGTGACTGTTGAAGATTCTAGTGAAGGAAGTGACCATCAATCTGATAAATTAACCAACAACTGGAAACATAAGTCCAATCATCCCAAAGATCTTATTATTGGCGACATCAATGAAGGAATCCGCACAAGATCCAAAAGGCGAGAAGAGTCTAGTGCTGTAGCTCTTATTTCTGAAATAGAACCCAGGAGCATAAAAGAAGCTTTATCCAATGAAAGCTGGATTGAAGCTATGCAAGAAGAACTCAGACAATTCAGAGTTAATGATGTCTAGGAGCTGACTCCTAAACCAAAAGGTAAATCAATTGTTGGAGCTAAATGGGTTTTCAGGAACAAGATGGATGAGAAAGGAAAAGTCACAAGAAACAAGGCTAGACTCATGGCCAAGGCCAAGGGATACACACAAGAAGAAGGGATCGACTATGACGAGACTTATGCACCGGTAGCAAGGTTAGAAGCAATTCGTTTATTACTTGCATTTGCTTGTCATAAAAATTTCAGGTTATTTCAAATGGACGTCAAAAGTGCTTTCCTAAACGGTTTCATCCGTGAGGAAGTCTATGTGGAACAACCATCAGGGTTTGAAGACCTAAAGAAACCAGACTCATTATTTAGACTCAAAAAGGCCTTGTATGGCTTAAAGCAAGCATCTCGAGCTTGGTACGACAGATTAAGTAAGTTTTTAATTCGAAATGGATTTGTTAAAGGTAAAGTATACACTACCCTTTTTATTAAAAGAGAAAGCAAAGGCTTTTTACTTGTTCAAATATATGTGGATGATATTATTTTGGATCTTCTAATAAAAGTTTGTGCAAGAAATTCTCTAAGACTATGTAGGATGAATTTGAAATGAGCATGATGGGTGAGTTAACATTCTTTCTTGGGCTCCAAGTGAAACAACTGGAGGAAGGAACTTTCATTCATCAAGAAAAGTATGCAAATGATCTTGTCAAAAAGTTTGGACTGGACAAATGCAAAAAGGCTGACATACCAATGTCAAGTTCCTTGAAGATAGACAAAGATGAAGAAGGAAAGAAAGTCGACCAAAAGCTATACAGAGTATCATTGGATCACTTCTTTATTTACTGCCTCTAGACCTGACATTCTGTTTAGTGTTTGCATTTGTGCCAGATTTCAATCAGACCCAAAAGAATCTCATTTGAATGCTGCAAAGCGTATTATCAAGTATATTTCATCAACTTCAAGCTTTGGTCTCTGGTATCCAAAAAGAGGAGACTTTACTCTTCTTGGATATTCATACGTAGACCTTGCTGGATGCAGAGTCGATAGAAAGAGCACCTCGGATACTTGTCAACTACTTGGAGGTAGGACAGTGTCTTGGTTTTCAAGAAAGCAAAGTACAGTAGCTCTCTCTGAGCAGGCAGTATATAGCTCTCGGAAGTTGTTGTTCACAAATTCGTGGATAAAACAACAGCTAAGAGACTTTGGAATTGAAGACTCATACACGAAGATTAATTGCGACAACACCAGCGCTATAAATCTCACCAAAAATCCAATTCTCCACTCAAGAGCAAAGCACATAGAGATTCAACATCACTTTATTAGAGACCATGTTCAAAATGGAGATGTTTCAGTTCAATTTATTGACTCAAAGAATCAACTGGCGGATATATTCACAAAGCCTTTGAAGAAAAATCAATTTGAGTCTATCCGTTCCGACTCAACATTTTGAGGTATGAGGAAATCAAAGTCTAAAGACTTTCAGACTCAGACATACAAGACTTTAAGTTAGTCTTGGTACGACCATCGGACTATAAGTTAGTCTCTCTTTCTCTCTCTCTTGAATCTTATCTTGAAGAGGTACGATCGTCAGACTGTATTTAAATTGTTGCTATATTTAATCGACGAAATTACTACATCGTTTCATTTTCAAAAAGGAAGTTATTTTTGAAATGACTATTTTCGCAGAAAAAGACAGTTATTTTGAAAAGGCATCTTTTTATTTTCCTTTGTGACGGTTCGTTTATCTCTCCTTTTTACCGATCGTGTACCGTTGATTGCTCTTCACTTTACTCTCAAAAACCCTAAAAGCATCGATCCTCCATTCCCGTTTTCTTCCCTTGTTTAATCTTCGAAAAAGTTGTCATCTTTCTTGGGAAAGTCAAGCAAGGAATCTTCCAAAAACTAAGAAAGATGTCATCTTCAAGAAAGTCTTCGAGAATCACAAGCAGGGGACCACGGCGAATGAGTGAGGGGCCTACGCACTTTAATCTCACCGAAGAAGATGTGGCTCCAGAACAGCAATCGAGCCCACAACATTCTCAGCAGCGTCACTCTCCTCCATCTAGCCCTCAAGGTGTTGATCATCAACAAGAGGAAGAAATCATCGAGGATGCAGACCCTGTAAGAGTTCAAAAGCCCGCTTCTATTTATAAGCTGTATCGTGCCTTAAAAGAAACGCGTACTCCCTTGAAATATGTCGATGATTTTCTTAAAGAGAAAGGGTATGGAAATGAATATATCTTTCTGCGAAGAATGGAAAGTTTGGGAATCGCTCGTAAAGGGTTGGCTGAGGAAACTCTTGCGAATATTCCGAGTGATCCTCGTGATTGGGGACCGAATCCTGTAGATGGGAATGATGATGACAAATTGTACAGTCAATTTCAACCGAGAATGGGTATTGCGGCTGAAAGTCGAGGAAAAAGAGGAGATTTGTTCAGATCGAAGGAACAAAAGGATTTGTACTCAAAATTACTGAAACGTGGTGTAATAAACCCTAAGAGTGTGGATTTTGATTTTCTGGATGTTGTAAATGTGAACTTGAGGGAAAAGTTCGGTTATCTTCAACTTGAAAAGTTCTGCTCCGACACTACAGAGGCCTATGCTGAACTAACCGCATATTTCTATTCAAATCTTAGATTTTTAGATGCGAATAGATTTTCCTTCGTGTCAAAGATCAAGACTATGTTGTGGATATGGATATCTTTGCGCATGATGTGTTGGGAGTCGAGAGGGGAAGATATCAATCGATCAAAGTTTCTATTGCTGGTGCTACATTGGAACTTGTCAAGGACAGGAGAACAGATGAAAAGATTTCCTATTTAAGGATGAGTACATTCAACATCTTGCTTTACAAGATTGTGATCAATTGCCTTCGACCAAAATCAACTTCCAAGACTGATGTTTCAAGTTCAGAGGCAAAGCTGATGTATGCCATTCTCACTGGGAAAAGGTTTTCTCTTCCTCACACTGTTATGTTCCACATGTATAGAGCCATGATGAAAGACAGAGGCCAACTTCCTTACCCAAGTCTTGTGACGAAGTTATTAAGACATCTGAATATTCAGCCTTCGCAAATCTTTTGTGTTCGATCATGCGATCATATGGTGGTAGGACTGAAAATGGTGACCAAGATGCGTCTGAAGGAATTGAACAATGCGTTGGAGAAATTGAAGGAGAAGACTCCACTCAAAGCTCATCAACCCTCTTCTTCATCAAAGCGGAAAGGAAATGAGCCCTTGGTTGCTTCAAAACCGAAAAGAAGAGCTCTTATTGTTGAAGATGAAAATAATGATGAAAATCTCACCATCTCTGCAATGGCTTTGAAGAACTTAAGTCGTCCTGTTCTAGGGAAAGAATCGGAACAAATGGCAAAAGAAACAGAGATGAAGGAAGCAAAGGAGAAGGAAGCAGAGGAGAAGGAAGAAGAAGAAAGAGAAGCTTAGAAGGAAAGAGTTGAGACAGAAGAAGAAGAAAGAGGAGAACCTAACGAACACTCTTCTCCACCTGTAGGCATGGAAACAGGGGAAGATCAAGAGAAAAGAGGGAAGTCCTCATATCCTGACATAAGTGAAGGAGTTAGTTGCTCACCTGCAGACCCAGAGGACGTTTATGCCTCTCAATTTCAAGAAGAAGGTCATGAAATTTCATCGCCAAACCTGCGAGATTATGCTGATCTACCATCGTCTGCATTTACTCCATCGAGATCAAGCCGAAGCAAGTACTCAGACTGATAATGCAGCAGATTTTCGCAGAATCATGGATATTCTCTTGGAGATGCGAGGTCAAATTTATGCCTTGGGATGCGAGGTTCAAAACTTGCAAACTGCGGGTCAAGTTTCTTCATGTTCATTGAATGATAAAATCCAAGCCCTCACTGTTCAGACTCAGGCTAATGCCAAGGGTGAGGAGATCGCATAGCTGAAGGAAGACTTGAAAAGGTTGGACGGCATCGCTCAGTCTATGGGAGATTTCCAGTTTGTCCGCGTTCCCAAGCAATCTTGACTTTATTCCATTTTCATCTCAACCTTTTTAATGCTGACAAAAAGGGGGAGAGATGCAAGATTTGAACAAGAACAATTTAACTTTTAATCGTGTGGTTGGTGTGTTGGACTGGTTGTTGGATTTTGTGGATTGTTTTGATCTGTTTGACTTTATTTTTGTGTTTGGATGAGAACTGAATTAGACTTGGACTTGACTGCTTTTATTAACTGTCATTGGTATCTTATGGATGGCTTTATTATGGATGGCTTTATCACTTATTAGACTAACCTATTTTCTGTGGTTGCAGATTCTAGTGTTATTCATTTAGCCATTTATAAGATATGCATATGTGTTTGAAAAATGTTTTGCAGGTCAAAGTTGTCCAAATCTGCAGGAAAGTTTTGTCACCATAAAAAATGGAGAGATTGTTGGAGAAATCCTCTTGAAGTGTTTTGAAGCTGACAAAATGTTTCCATCAGTCTAGTCTGAAGGTTTGCAGACTCTGCTATTTAAAGTCTGAAGACCTCCGGACAGCCAGACTCAAGACTCAAAGTCTATCCTCATTAACAGTCTCTAATCCGTTGAAGAAATGTTACGAAGAACTGGATGTTTTGTTAAGGGCTTGACCTTATCAACTGGAGAAGATCTCGTGGCTGGAATAGACACAACGGATCCTTTGATTGATTGAGATTGACTCGAAGGTTAAGGAATCGATGATTGCCTAAATATTCTTGAAAGGTTCTACTAATGGAAACCGAGATCCAAATTGTATAGGCGAACATGATTGATGGGCTATCGACACGTTCCTTTAATAGCCCGAATGATCTTCCTAATTGATTCCATCCAATGGGTAGATTGGAGGAATTCCTTTGGTAAGTGCCAACGGGTATGATGGCATAAAGGAGTATAAAAGGAAGACGTTCTAAGTTATTGAGGAGTGCGCGATAGAAGAATTCCAAAGTCTGAAGCTCCCTGTTGTTTAAACAATTCCTTTGAGCAAATATTTGTATATAAAAGAGAGTCTATATTTGTGAGAAACCTTGAGGAGGTGTGATAGAACATCTACACTGTGGAATCAAGGAAAAGCTGAGCTGTAACTTCTCTTTTGTTCATAGTGAAATCCAGCTGGTGGGCTGTCAGTGCGGAAGAGTGGACATAGGCTTGGAATAATCCAAACCACTATAAACCCTGTGTTCAATCTTCTCTTCCTTACTTTCTTTACTTTGATCGTAAATCATTTTGTGAACTCCTTTCTATCGGCTGCCTAGAATCGCTTTTGTATCTCGATAAATTGTTTGTGCACCTATTCACCCCCTCTAGGTGCTTATACTAGCTATCTCATTCATGACGCCAGGTTGGGTGCGAATGCTTGGAGGGACGTAAACACTAGTTCTTTGGGAGAAAAATCTTTTGAATTTTAAAGCTAATTGTTCTGCTGAGTTGCGTCATTTTGATAGTTGTGCCTGATTATGGGACAAAATTGTGTGGTACGGTATATGACGTATCATTCTTTGTTTTCGAGAAAACAATAACCCAATAAAGCTTGAATGAAATTTGGAAGAGCAATTGATCATATTTACAATGAATTGACTGCCACCATCTTTCGGGGAACCCTGTCACCACCTGGACATCTTGCACCCATCTGGCATCGCAAGGACATCTGCGGGAACCATGTTACACCCCTCAAGCATATGAAAGAACCCATTTACCCTTCCAGGCATATCACACCCATGGTGTTGCGAGGACATCTAGGGAATTGTCACACCCTTAATCCTCCGAGGGAACTATCTTACACCCCTCAAGCATCCCTACTACAACCCGGTGCATCGCCATCCCAGGAATCAACAACATTTTCAAATCACACACTCATCCCATGGTGCAACAATTTAATAATTGAATTTAACATACCATACACTGTGCTAATGCATAGAAATTGGATCAACTTTAACATCAACAATCTTTCGATGATTTGTAAGCTAGAAAAATAGTGTAAAACAATCATTTGGCAATACCAGCCAAAAGACAAGTTAAGAAAGGATTTATTCAAAATCCAAAGTAAACTCGCCTGCCTTTAGAAATCAATGGCATTTGTCAAGTGAATCAACTTGAAAATCATGAAACTTTAACATGATGTGGTCAAGACTCTCAAGAACATTTTTCATGAAGATATCAAAATCCGGTTTAGCTTGTACAACTCTCAATATTTCAAATAAGTCGGGCGAAAACATGGTCAAATTTCTGAACTAAAACAAATCCAAAAATAGGCATTTTGCATGTTTAAATGAGTTCCAAAAATGATGGAAAAAAATTACACATTATAGTTTAAGATGTGGTCTAAAAATTTTCTTGCAGAACATTTTTCCAAATCTTTTTTTGAAAATTTCATTGAAAATAAAAACCAAGTAAAGGTCAGTAAAAATCCAAGAAAACTGTTTCAAACCCTCTTTAGTTTTTTAAATATATTTTAAGCATACAAAGTCCAAAAAATCCGAAATTAAAGTATGTTATAGAACAAAGTATAATGAGAAACTTTTTTTGAAGAATCCCTCACAAAACTCATACCACAAAAAACTAGTATAAAATTGGAAAAAGTACAGTCTATAGTAAACCGAAACAAAAATAGCAGTATCCTCGGATTTGTCCTCGACTCGTGCCATTTAAGCTCAAAGCAGCATAAATCTCAACATTCAGTACTTTAGCAACTTAGTGAACTCAATAAACCATCATTTCAACAATGCTTGTGATGTACATTTGCTGAAATCGCCGACTAACACGACTATGTACGAAATCAACCAAGATGACTAAAACTGAGGAATCAACCTCCGCGCATGGCAATCAACCTACGTAACATAAAAGGAAGGCAATTTAGGATGCGTTTAGTAACGTTTCTGTTTAAAAATTGTTCTAGGAAACAGAAATAGAAAAAAGTGTTTCTGTTCCAAGGAACAATTTTTGAACAAAAAAACGCGTTTGGTAAATCTGTTCCAAAAAATATAAAAAGAATAGAAACACGTTTGGTAAATTTGTATAATTTTTTTTATTTCTTTTAATTTTTAAATATTTTTATTTTATTTTTATATTTTCTTTCTTATTTTCTTATTTATTTTTCTTTATTATTTATTATTTATTCTTTTTTTTCTTCTTTTGGCCGGTCGCCGACCTAATCCATGGCCGGCGGCCTCGCCCGACCACGGCGAGACTCGCCGGCCCCGGCGAGGCCGAGCATCGTCGTAGCTGGGTGAGGGTCGTGATAATTATACTTCCTATAATAGATGCAAATCAAGCAATCATGAGATAATTAGTTTTGTTTTTCTTATGCATCTCGAGTAATTTTTCATATAGAAAAAACAAAGAAGTAAATTTAAATGCAATTTCGTCCTTTCAAGGATTAGTAATTCTAGTCAATGATTTGGGAACACCGGGTGGTTTTTTATATGGAATCAATTTTCGGAAATTTTGAACGCAAATAAAATTTCTCTGTTTTTTTTTTTTTTTGTGTGTGTTTGGTGCTCTTTTTTGTGGGGTGGGGGTTGGGGGGTGATTTACATAATCCAACGATAGTCTGTGCTCGTTTGAAAACGAACGGTGCAGATGTGCCGAGCACGACAATCGAGGGCACTCTCGGTTTCTAGGGTTTTCTATACCTATATTGTGGTTTCTTCCTCCTCTCCACCTTCCCTCTTCCTTATTTCCTCTCGCCGTATCCCACCTCTCCAAATTTCCATGTGAACGAGATCGAGATCGAGATCGAGGGAGAAGAACTCGAGCGGGCAGTAGAAGCCGGGCCATGGGAGTTTTGCTGTAACCGAGTCGAGGGCGTGTGATCAGGGGCTGAAGGAACATATCGACGCCAGAGATTAGCAACTGGACTGGAACTTCAGTCCTCCTCATTGTACGTTGTCTTTTGCCCTCGTTATGCAATTGCATGCCTGTCTGAATTTTCTGTTGCAACTCGTGACGCTCTATTATAGGATTTTTCTACTCAAATTTCCAGATCTTCTATATCTGTAAGAAACATAAGACACTTAAATTGTTTAATCGGCCAAATATGGAACAGAAAATAAGCAATAATCATGTCTGGTCTTGTTTCTGGAGCTTTTTCCCGGAAGGCGTTCTCTATCAAATAAGATAATTAATGTTCCCGTTGAGCAAAGAGCGAAGATTTTTATTGGTTTATCAACGCCAAGTTACATAATTGGCTTGACTGATGGCTTCCACTTCAATCGTTCTCAACTCCAACTGGGGTTGAAAGCCTTTGGTCAAGCCAAGCCATACTAGATGCGGGCAAACTGTTTTTGGAATAGAAAAAGAAATGAGGGGTTAGCTATATCTGGAACCTCGTGAAATCTATGAGGGCTGATCTTTTGGAAGCGCAAATATTGGACAGAAATAAGATTGACTTAGGTGTCAAGAAGCGAATTGGCCAGTTCAAGTTTTTTCTAAGCTCTCTCAAAATGCACCACGATCTGTATATAGATTTCTCATGCATAGTCATGCGGTATGCAATGATATTGGGTATGAGTACGAGAAAGGTCCTGGGGGATCAATTGCTCGCCAACTATAGAAAAACCCCTCTCCCTCTCCCTTTCTCAACTGCTTTTAGGTCCTTTGGACCCACTTTGCGAGCTACTAACAAAAGAATATTTCTGGTTCCAGACTGATGAAAGCGATGGAGGATCCTTTTGAGTATGAATTGTCTTCTGATGGCAGTGGACATCAACCTCAACGCCATTGCTACATCAATGTGCTCGATTTATGTTTAAAGTACCTCTGAACTTTGTGATGACATATGGTTAATTCATGCCTTATTTTATAATCTATGATAACTACGTCAGGTTTCTGGAGTCTTGGGTTTGTATTATCCCTTATTTCTACCTCGTGAAACATTTCTCTGTCCCCCCCAACTGACTCGTTTAAAGAATTGATGTGGATATGAATTTGATTGTCTACTACTTTAAAGTATAATCTACTGTGGGAGGTGCTCTTGGTTTGGAGCAGATTAGTGGCTATTTCACTTGACGCGCTTTAATGGCATCCGCAATGTTGACCATCTTAGAAATCATGTGAGCAGCCAGCTTGTGACTAATGCTCTCGAGAAGGTTTTCATGCAGAAACCCATTCTCGTCCTCTGGTTTTAGCAGGGAAATCCTAGCACTTAAATTCAGAACACATAGGAAGACGCCTGACGATATGAACTAAACACAGGGACGTCTTGGCACGATGAGGTTTGTACCTGTCTCTGGCTGAGGAAAATATCTAATGGACCCTTATAAGTTTATGGACAGATGGTATCTACAGAAAATGTTTGATCAAAAGACTTGACGTTTCCGAGCGTCCCCCTAGACCGGGCTTCAGTCAGTTGAGTCTTGAATATTTAGTGCTAACCATTGGTGCGATCTCCCCATGTGCGTATCTCCTGCGTGTGCA
The DNA here is from genome assembly GCF_016545825.1 of Eucalyptus grandis. Taxonomy (NCBI): domain Eukaryota; kingdom Viridiplantae; phylum Streptophyta; class Magnoliopsida; order Myrtales; family Myrtaceae; genus Eucalyptus; species Eucalyptus grandis. The sequence continues at coordinate 12,939,464 of NC_052617.1, read as the reverse complement.
ACGAAGGCAGAAGCAGACTGAGTACCGCAGAATGATAACTATTAAAAGTTCTCATTTCTTCTGTTATTGTGGCTGTGGTGAACACCGTGGTAACGGGGCATTAGCTTGTGGAATGAGAGCATAGGGCATGGTAAATTGATTTTGTTTCCTAGACATAATTTGTATGCGTGACTTTCATGCTTGAGACAAAAAGGGGTGGAGCTAAATTGACCAACAGATCTTCCGGAGGATGAGCTCCTACTTTGTCATTGAAAAGGTAAGATTGTCTCGGGATTGCATGATTTCCCTATATCCACAAGGAGTCGATACTTAAAAGTCATTCACAAGGACCTGAAAATAAGCAATGCACTTTTTGAGCGCTATTCTAAATCTTAAATTTTCAGGCTTAGGTTGGCAATAAGAAAGTTGCAGAAAGGACAAGTACAAATAAGGATACCTAGAAAGTCTGTAGCTTGTTTTGTAGAGGCCCACCGGCCTACTTTTGGACAATTTAGAGACATGATTGTTCGATAGTGGCTTAGCCACCAACACATGCCTTCGATGATTTAGAGTAAAGTCTTATGAATGTGGATTGCTTTTGGTAGACAGTAGTAAAAGGAATATAGGAGATTTAATCAAAATGTCATCACCATTTTGGATATTCAAGGAGCAGAATATAATAGTAATGTTGTATGTCAGTTTCTTTGATTTCATTAAACCTGTGGGCATTTATTCGCAAGCTATAGCTTCTGCTGCTGATATTGAGCTGAAGGGGACGGTATTAAATGTGAATATAGAAGACATAATAGTTGACAAAAAAGTGAAAATTTTGAATTTGGGAGGGAAATAACCTTGCTTGTAATTGAAAATAGACTAGGTGGGATTCATTTAGGCATAGCCCTTACATGGAGATTGCTATACGAATGACATTGTCCTTTTTTTTCTTGGAAATCATAGTAATGATCATTCCAAAATTTGCATTATCCAATGACAACTTGACCAGTGCACATGAAGTTAGACAAATGAGCAAGACGTCAATACATTCGCAACATTCAATATCAACAGATCCAATTGTGTGAAAGCACATCACTGAAAGCACATCACGCATTGGATTTCGAGAAAATATAGAATGGAGTGATGGTAGGATATGTTCAATGACCTTGGAACCATCTAGGTCAAACTGAAATTGTATACTTTAATTGCCACGTCTGAAGAAAGTGGATGTTAGTTGTAGAATAAAAATTACGCAAAAATTCTTGCTCTGACTTTAGTTTCGTTTGGACCAGGAGAAATTCTAAATTAGTGACACATCACTCATCTCAATGTACGTGCCACTGTTAATGGCAGTCTTCTTTATCTTGCGGCAACTTGCAAGGTGGACTTCATAAGACCCTTTTGCCTTTCATGACCTGAAACAAAAATGGATTTAATCGTGGGGAGCACAAAAGATTAGTTGAAGTCTTCAATCATATGCAAAAAAACTCCTTTTGCCACTTGCATTTATTGTTTTATCATCTTCGTGTCATTGTTGGGTCCTCATGGAGCTAGTATTTTGAGTTCCGACTAGTCTATGAAAGATGGAGAGACGTTGGTCTCTTCAGGCCAAAGATTTGAGCTTGGCTTCTTCTCTCTAGGAAGCTGCAAGAACAAATACTTGGGCATTGAAACAAGATCACTCCTCAAACAGTTGTTTGGATTGCTAATAGAGACAACCAACGGATTCAAATGGTGTTATGATATTCAGCCATGCAGGGAATCTAGTTCTTCTTAGGGAAAAAAAGTCATTGCAAATTTCATAACTTATGTATGGTGCTCACACGAAAGTCTTTTTTTTTTTCCTGATCAGCTGGATACCATAACTTTCATACGGCGGTTAGTTGATTGTCATATATATTTTTTACTTAGTTGAGTACCATATACTTTTTATTTAATCAGTTGAGTGCCATATAATTCTTCAATGGATCACTTCAAAACTATTTAAAAATGTTCACCATGAGTGCCATGCCATGTCAAATTTCTGGCACTTGGGTCAACACTTTTAAAAGTTATGGCACTTAAATGAGTATTATATAGAAGTTATGACATTTGCGATAATCTTATCCCTCTTCTCAACTAATCAAATGATTTCATTGGGTCTTCAAATTCAGCTCACATTCTGATGGTGCCTTTTACTAGCAAAGCTTTGAGTACCCATCTGACATGGTCTTAGTAGGGTATGGAATTGGGGTCGAACTTGAACCGGATTTAAATGGTATCTGACCACTTGTAAAAGTGTGGATGACCCTATCCCTGGTCATTGCCACTTAGATTTACCACTCAGGGATTGCCATGATTTGAAGTGTTGAACGATGGGTTCATCTAAACATATTGCAATTGGGAAGTGGAGTGGGATCCAGTTTGATGGTGTCTCGATGCCAGTGGATCCCATTGTAAGGAAAACGGTGGTTTAAAACTAGATGGATGCCTACGCTGCGTACCATCAGCCATCAAATGATGAAATCCTCATCAGAATACCAATGTATGCATCTAGTTTGGTGCAATGTTTAAGGGAAGCTTTAGTTAGTCTATCATGCAATTGCTTTCTATTGATACCATGACGGCTCGCACTTTGTGTGGTTTACAATGGTTTCTGCAAAAGTTATGGACATTTGAGACGCGAGTGCTTGCTGTTGGAGAAAACTTCCTTATTTGTTTTGAAGTGGACAAAACGTTCCCATCAATATAGTTTGAAGACTTATAGACTCTATCGTCAAAGTCTGAAAACCTCCAAACTCTAGATTTAAAGTCTACCATCACTAATAGTTTCTAGACCGACGAAGAGAAGACTTATCCAAATGCAAGTATATCCTTAAGGATTTGATTCATACAGTTAAAAAAGATCTCACAGCTGGAGATAGCACCTCGTGATCAATTATTCTCATTGAAAATCAATTTTGATAATTAGATCTGTTGATTGGCAAAGTATACTTGGAATGTTCTATTTATGGAAACCTATATATTGATTGTATGGGCGAGCATGATTGGTGGGCTATCATCACATACCTTTTATAACTCGAGATCTCTCTAAATTGATTCTGTCCAACGGGTAGATTGGAATAACCCCTTTGGAAGGTGCCAACGGATATGAAGGCATAGATGAGTATATAAGGAAGACGCTCAAGTTATTCGAGTATGTGTGTGATAGAAGAATTCTAAAGTCTGAAACTCCTAGTTCTTTGCTATTTCATTTGCTAAGCTTATACGTATTCGAAAGATAGATAAATACTTATGAGACCTTGAGAAAGTGTAGTAAAGTCTTTACACTATGGAATCAAGGACGTGAGACTATAATATCTCTTTTGGTTCTTAGTGAAATTCAGCCGGTGGGCTATCAGTGTGGGAAAGTGGACATAGGCTTGGTCTAAACCGAACCACTATAAACTCTATGTTTCAATTTTCTTTCCCTAAACTCTTTACTTTAATTTACAATCTTTATATCTTTAGTTTATTATTCTCAAAAGATGAATTAAGCTGTTAAGTTTTGCAAAAACTTCTTTAACACCTATTCACCCTCTCTAGGTGTTCATATTAGCCTTATCAATTGGTATTAGAGCTCGTGTACTCATTTAATTGAAGTATTTTTACTTTTGAGTTAAAGATCTATAGCTAGTATGTTGGCTCAAAGCAACACTAGACCGCCTTACTTCGATGGAAATGAATACAGCATATGGAAAAACAAGATGAAAGCAATCCTAAGATCGAAAGATCCTCTGGAATGGGATGTGGTAGAAAAAGGAATCATTCCTAAAGCTGCACCAGTTTCAGAAAGAGGAAAAGAAGTTGTAGTTGTTAGAGAGATGACTCAAGAAGAAATAACCAAGAGACAAGCTCTTGATGCTAAATCAATCTACTCTTTATATTGTGCATTATCTCCTATTGAGTATAACAGAACATCTTCTTGTGAAATAGCTAAAGAAGTCTGGGATAGGCTGCACATTACTTATGAAGGAACTTATTGAGTGAAAGAAATAAGGATTAATATTCTACTCGGACATTATGAAGCATTCAAGATGAAGTCAGGAGAACTCATTACTAATATGTTTAGTCGTTTTACTAAAATTGTAAATGGTCTAGAGTATTGGGGATAGCCTATCTTAGAATCAATGAAGGTCAACAAATTGCTGCATGGACTCTCCAAAGACTAGAATCACATAAAGACTTCAATAAGAGAAACACAAATGATCATGCCGCTTTCTGTAAATGAACTAGTTGGCACACTTTAGTCCTATGACGTGGAGAAAATCAATGAGGAGAAAGATCTTAAAGGTAAGAAATCACTTGCTTTGAAATCTAACGATAATTCTGATGTTATAGATTTCGATGATGATATGGACGATGAAGAGTTAGCTCTTATGATAAAGAGGTTTATGAAACTAAACAAAAAGGGAAAAATGGTTCAATTGGAAGAAACAAAGCACTCAAAAGTTTCAAAACAAATCAACCGAGGATGATGAAGCCAATAAAGATGTGATCTATTTTAAATGCAAGAAAAAGGGACACATCAGACCCAACTGTCCTCTATTGAAGAAAAAGAAGGGAAAAGCTGAGAAATATAGGAAGTCTCTCAAAGCAGAGATATTGAGTGATACTCAATGCGAAGAAAGTGATGAAGATTATGCCAACATTTGTCTAATAGCAAAATTAGAATCAAACTCAGACTATAAGATAGATACAGACTCAGACTTAAATAGTGAAATCGAGGTAAGCAATCTAAAGATTCTTACTAAAGTCTCAACATATATTGATGAGCTTTTTCTTAATCTCAAAACCTCTCTTAAGAGGATTTTCGAGTTAAAAATGGAGAATTCTACACTGAAGCAACATGAAAACTCTTGGAAAGAAAAGTTTGAAAATTTAGACAAAAGCTTTGTTGTTTTAAAAGAAAATGCAGACTCTCTTTCAAAAGAAAATACTCTTTTAAAAATTGACGTTTCAAGTATTTCAAAAGATTTTCAATAAGATCTAAAAAGCTGGAAAAGATTCTTTCAGTACAAAGACCTTATTTCAACAAGTCAAGCTTGGGAATGACTTCATAAATTGTTCCTCTAATTGATTTTACAAAAGTGAAGGAATGAATCAAATAAAGACCTAGAAAACCTTTTACAGAAATCATTTTCAAAAGTTTTTGTAAAACCTGTTGGCCGAATTGCTCTCAAATGTTCAAAGTATAACAGCTTAGAACATTTTGAGAAAAAAATGTCCTATGGTTTGGAGACTGTTAAGAAGGAATGGGCAAAGACTGCATATTGTACAAACTCTTATGGACCCAAGAAAATATGGGTGCCAAAGAAAGCTTGAGTTTTTTTTTTTTTTTTTTTTTAATTGTAAGTCACTATCAAGAAAAATGTTAAATGGTATTTAGATAGTAGTTGCTCAAGACATATGACTGGAGACTCAGGTTGTTTTATAAAACTTGTTCAAAAGAATGGTGGAAAAGTCTCTTTTGGTGGAAATAACAAAAGAAGAATTGTTGGACGTGGAACTATAAAGATTGGAAGTCTCACAATCAACAATATATCCTTGGTGGAAGGACTAAATTACAATCTTCTTAGCATTAGCCAACTGGGCGACACTAGATTCAAAATCAATTTTCAAGAATGAGTATATTCGGGAACTAGTAAAGATTTTTCTCAATCTTTTACTGGACGAAGACATGGGAACATCTATCTTCTAGATATAAAACCAGAAAAATCTCAATGTTTAATTTCAATTCAAGATGAAGCAAATCTTTCGCATCGAAAGCTTGGCCATGTCAACATGAAGCAAATTGCCAAGATCTCTTCCAAAAATCTTGTTTGTGGACTACCCAATCTGAAGTATCAAAATTCTGACCTATGCACACTATGTGTGTTGGGAAAACATGTTAGAAGTTCTTTTAAACCAATAAATCAAATTGCTAATAATCGTGTTTTGCAACTTCTGCATATAGATACTCAAAGCATTGGTGGAAAAGATATTTCCTAGTTATTGTGGATGATTATTCTCGATTTACTTGGGTCTACTTTCTAGCAAGTAAGTCTGAAACCTTCTCTCACTTTTCAAAGTTTGCCAAGAAAGTTCAAAATGAGAAATGATATGTTATTTCAAGCATACGAACAGACCATGAAGGCGAGTTCGAAAATCAAGACTTTGCAAAATTTTGTGACGAATCGGGTTTTCAACTTGTTTTTTCCTCTCCATACACTCTAGAACAGAATGGAGTTATGGAAAGAAAGAATAGATCTCTACAAGATATGGCAAGAACTCTTTTAATAGAATGTAATATTTTTTCTTGCTTTTGGGCTGAAGCAGTTTCTATAACTTACTATATTGTTAACAGAGTATTCTTAAGGCCTATTCTGGAGACAACTCTATATGAGTTATTCAAAAGAAAAAAAAAGCCAATTGTTTCTTACTTTCATGTGTTTGGTTACAAATATTTTGTTTTGAAAAATGCAAATGATCAAACTGGTAAGTTTGAAGAAAAATCAAACGAAGAAATTTTCCTTGGCTACTCAACCTCAAGCAAAACTTACGAGTATTCAACAAGAATATTCAGACCGTGGAAGAACCTATGAATGCCAAATTTTAAGAATCTATGCAAAATGAATTGATTTAGACTTAATATGAAGAATCTGAATCTACTCCAGAACTTACAAAGTCTACTTCCCCTGAAGTGGCTCAGACCTTTGAAGATCATCAACGAACGGAAGTTGAAAAATCAACTGAAGTAAAGGACCAGCAAATTGTCAGACCAAATAGCAACTGGAAGCACAAGTCTAGTCATCCCACATAACTCATCATTGGTGGTATTGATGAAAGGATTCGCACTAGATTCAAAAAGCAAAAAGAGTCTAGCGCCGTGGCACTTATTTCTGAAATAGAACCCGAAGCATAGAAAAAGCTTTAGCTGATGAAAGCTGGATTGAAGTAATGCAAGAAAAACTAGCCTATTAGGTGAAGCCGTTAAGGAACATAAATGCAATAGACTTGAGAACTCGACCATGAATCAACTGCTCGACTGTGCTAATTTACAATGGTCATTACGGCACAGTTAAAAATCAATTAGAAACTAGAGATAGGTTGATTTAATAGAGCCATGTGATTAAGTGTTGGTGATTCAACCTAATTGCAAAATTTTGTCGATCGGCACTAGACCGATTTTTCTGTCGTTTTGGTACTTTGTGTCTATAGTTGAAACCTAGAGATTTTTACGATAATCAAAAGTCATCAATGTGTTGAAGATGCACAATGTGGATCAAAAATAATCGACTATGGGTTAATTGCGCTAAAAATTACTAAAAGCTACCCAGTAGGTTAGGTCATGCTAAAATCGTGCCCGATTGAAATTAATCGGGAAATTGAACTCGATTTCATAAATTGAAAGTTCTGTCATGTCACGATTCATTTTAGGAACGTCGACTCATCCTCCGAAGATTTTTCGGCAAATCAGGATTTTCGATGAAAAATCAAAGTAAGACTATTTTGGACCGGGAAATTCGAGGAACGATTTTTGGGTGGATTTTTGGCATTCAAGTTGGTTCAATTGGTGAGGAAAAAAGTGAATTTAAGTGTGGACACCTTGGCTAAATTTTTGGGCTTGAAATTGAATTAACTGGAAGAGGAATTGAATCCAATTGGAGGAAATTGTCCAAAATTCGTAGCCAAGGGGGACAACAACTTTTGGACACTTTGCATGGCTTCTTGAGGAAGCTTGGGAGTGGATAATGACTAAGGATGAGGCAGCAACAAGTGGGAGGCCAAGTGATGAGTGTTTAGATCTTTTCTATGGACTTTTGAGGCATTTTGGTGGTCCCCATCAGCAGCTGTCTTCTTCTTCCTCCTTAGTTTGCTTTCCTTATTGTTGTGTAGTTTTGAGAGCTAAAAAACTAGAGGAAGCAAGCAGGAACCAGCCAGTAGCTTGTTGATCGCCCCTCCTCACTGTTTGACCACCGCCCGTCTTCTTGTCATGCGCCCGAGCTTGCTGGTCGTCCGTCGCTGTTCCACTTGTCTCACGCCAGCTACGTGTTCCCGTGACTTGCCTAGCCACCGTCTGTTGCTGTACAAGCCATCGGAGCCACCGCTGTCACTTGCATGCCCCTACTGCAGCATCACTATCCCTCATTGTTGCTTCTAGCCACTCGAGCAGCTCCTTCGGCCCAAGGACAAAGGTTGAAGGCCAGCAAGGGTTCTTGGACTTCTAGGCCCATTTTAAGGCCCGTCTGGACCTTCGTTGGTGTCGCTCCAGGCTTGGTTCTTGCCCCTCTTGGCGTTGCCGTTGCCGTGAACTCACCGGCTCGCTAAACCGGTGAGTTTACTCACTAAACCTTGCTTAGGAGGTTAATGACGCTTAATTAGTGATTAGATTAAGTTAAGTGTGATTAGTGTAATTATTAGCTTATTTAGTTAATTTAGGTTAGTTAGATTAGTGAATTAGGTGGTTAGAAATTATGATTAGTTAGTTTCTTGTGTGGCCTTGTAGTTAGAACAGTTAGGATAATTTAATTTGTCCATTAGGTGGTTAGATTAGCAATTTTTAGCCTAAGTATGCATTTATGGAATTAAATTGCATTTATTTAATTATTTTTGTAATTTATTTAATTATTTAATATTTTCTGAAAATTATACTGGGATAGTGGGTGACCGGAATTTTGTGTTGATTACAATAGTGTGCTTAGTTTATGCAACTGAGTGTTGATTTGTGCAAATTGAGTGGTGATTGTAATTTTGAGTAATATTTTGAAATTGTAAAATTTTGGTATTTAATTAGAAAATACCAGGCATCGGTTTTTAACTCAAAAATGTTTTTAGGTACTATATTAAATAGTGGGATTTTAAAAAAGGAAGATATCGCATTTTGGCTCAAAGCGACCGTGTACCCACACACGATTATTTTTATCGGGTGTTTTTAATACGAATAAAATAGGTCAAGTTCATTATTTTAATTGAGGAATTGTGTGCAAAGCACAATGTCCTTGGCTGGGATTGATTGATCATGTGTGTTGCGATCAATTTTTTGGGTGCACCATGTAAAGTTTGGCTAATGGATTGCTAAGCATAGACTTAGCTTGGGCTCTCCCAAGCCCATGTCAATTCGCGACTTATATTCAAATTTTTAACATGCAATTGATTTTTAATTAGGAGCTGCCACTAACTTATTTATGGTGGGTCGATTAGAAACCCAAGTAAAATAATGGGAGGATTATCTTACTCCTACGAACTAGAGACTTTGGGTACATGTGTCGAAGATGGCAAAATGTTTCCATCAGTCTAGTCTGAAGACTTGCAGACTCTTTCATCAAAGTCTGAAGACTGCCAGACCGCCAGATCGCCAGACTCAAGACTCAAAGTCTATCCTCATTGACAGTTTCTAGACCATCAAAGAAGACTTATCCAGAACCGAGTATTTTATTAAGGATTTGATTCTATCGATTGAAGAAGATCTCTTGGCTGGATATAGCATGTCGAAATCCATTATTCAAATTGAGATTGATTCAGGGATTTTGGATCTGTTGATTGGCAAAATATACTTGGAATGTTCTACTTATGAAAACCTAGATCCTGATTATATGGGCGAGCAGGATTGGTGGGCTATCGTCATATTCCTTAAATAACTCGAAATCTTCCTAATTGATTCTGTCAAACGGGATTAGAAGAACTCTTTTGGTAAGTGCCAATGGGTGTGATGGCATGAAGGAGTATATAAGGAAGACGTTCCAGTTATTCGAGTGTGTGCGCGATAAAAGAATTCCAAAGTCTGAAGTTCTGGTTCTTTGTCAATTCAATTGTTGAGCAAAAACTTGTACTCAAAAGAGAATTTATATTTTTGTGAGACCTTGAAGAAGTGTAGAAAAGTCTCTACATTGTGGAATCAAGGAAGAGCTATACTGTAACAACTTTTTTGATTCTTAGTGAAATCCAGCCGGTGAGCTGTCAGTGTGGAATAATGGACGTAGGCTTAAATTAAGCCGAACCACTATAAACTTTGTGTTCTTATTCTCTTATCTAAGCTCTTTTACTTTGATCGTAATTCTATTTGATTATTAGAGTCTAATTTCCTTTTTATAATCTATTGAGTTGGTTTAAAAGTAAAATTATTTACTTCTCTCTAGAAAATTTATTTTCGCACCTATTCACCCCTCTAGGTGCTCGTACTAACTTTCACAATTGGTATCGAGCACCGTGTACTCACTTAAGTTGAAGTGTTTTTAATTCAGAGTTAAAGATCCATGGCTAGTATGTTGGCTCTAGGTCTAGTTGAAGGGCAAAGTAATACCCATCGCCTTATTTTGATGAAAATGAATACAATATATGGAAAAACAAGATGAAGGCATTCCTAAGATCAAAGGATCCTCTAGAATGGGTCCTGGTAGACAAAGGAATCATTCCTAAAGCTGCAATGATCTTAGAAAAAGGAAAAGAAGCTGTTGAGTCCAGTGAAATGACTCAAGAAGAGATAACCAAGAGACAAGTTCTTGATGTAAAAGTAATGTATTCCTTATATTGTGCATTATCTCCAACTGAATATAACAGAATATCTTCTTGTGAAACATCTAAAGAAGTTTGGGATAGATTACACATCACCTATGAAGGAATTGATTGAGTGAAAGAAACTAGAATTAACATTCTGCTCGGTCAATATGAAGCATTCAAGATGAAACCAGGAGAATCTATCACTGACATGTTTAGTTGTTTTACAGAAATCGTGAATGGTCTTGAGTATCAAGGTCAACCAATCTCTGGACCCATAAAGGTTAACAAGTTAGTGCGTGGACTGTCCAAAGATTGGAATCACATAAAGACCTTAATAAGGAAGACACAAAGAATCATGCTACTCTCTATTGATGAATTGGTTGGCATTCTTGAGTCTTATGAAGTAGAGCAAATCAACGAAAATGAAAATCCTAAAGGTGAGAAATCCATTGCATTAAAATTTAATGATGATTCTGATGTCACAGATTCTAAAGACGATATAGACGATGAAGAGCTTGCTCTCATGATAAGAAAGTTCATAAAACTGAACAGAAAGGGGAGAAGATTCAATCCAAAGAAACAAAGTTCTCAAAAGCTACAAAATAAATCAGTTGAGGATAATGAATCCGACAAGGATGTAGTCTGCTTTGAATGCAAGAAAAAAGGACACATCAGACCCAACTGTCATTTGCTGAAGAGAAAGAAAGGAAAATCTGAGAAATATCGAAAGGCACTTAAAGCAGAAACTTGGAGTGATATCAAGTGTGAAGAAAGTGATGATGATTATGCCAATATTTGTCTCATGGCACACCTAGAATTAGATTCAGAATATGAGATAGACTCAAATTCAGACAGTGAAATCGATGAATTGTGTCTTAGTCTCAAAACCTCTCTCAAGAGGATTTCCGAATTCAAAAGAGAAAATTCTGCACTAAAGCAACAAGAAATCGTTTGGAAAGAAAATGTTGAAAATTTAGACAAAAGTGTTACTACTTTGAAAGAAAATGCAGACAATCTTTCAAAAGAAAATGCATTCTTGAAAAATGATATCTCAAGCATTTCTAAAAGGTTTTCTATAGGATCTCGAGAAACTAGAAAAATTATTTCAGCACAAAGAGCTTACTTCAACAAATTAGGTTTAGGAATGACTGTTGAAACCATTCATCTAATTGATTTTCCTAAGGTAAAGGAAAGAATTAAACAAAGACCTACAAAAGATTCTTACAAAAATCATTTCCAAAAAGTTTTTGTAAAACCCGTAGGCACAAGTACTCTTAAATGTTCTAAGTGCAATAGCTCGAGATCATTTTTGAGAAAGAATGTCCTATGGTTTGGAAATGTTAAGGAGGTATGGGTAAAGATCGTATATTACACTAACACCAATGGACCCAAGAAAATATGGATACCAAAGAAAGCTTGAGTTTCGTTTCTAAATGCAGGTCACTATTAAGAAAAATGTTAAATACTACTTGGATAGTGGATACTCGAGACATATGACAGGAGACTCAAATTACTTCATAAAGCTTGTGCAAGTTAATGGTGAAAAAGTTTCTTTTGGAGGAAATAGCAAAGGCAGAATTGTAGGATATGGAACGCAAAGATTGGAAGCCTCACGATCAGTAATGTTTCATTAGTAGAAGGACTCAACTACAACTTACTGAGTATCAGCCAGCTGTACGGCACCGGTTTCAAAATCAACTTTTAAGAAGGAATATGTTAAGGAATCAGTAAAGACTCCTCTCAGACTTTCACGGGGCGAAGACATGGGAATATTTACCTCTTGGATATCAAACCAGATAAAGCCCAATGTCTAATCTCAATTCAAGATGAAACAAACTTATGACACAGAAAATTTAGGCACATCAACATGAAGCAAATAGCCAAGATCTCTACAAAGAAGCTTGCTCGTGGACTATCCAAACCGACATACCAAAAGTCGATCTATGCACACCATGCATGTTGGGAAAATAGATAAGAAATTCATTCAAACCAATAAATCAAGTATCCACTAATCTTGTACTGCAGCTCTTGCATATGGATCTTTTGAACCAACCATAACACAGAGCATTAGAGATACTGCCTAGTAATTGTAGATGATTATTCACGATTCACTTGGGTATATTTGTTAGCAAGTAAGTCTGAAACATTTTCTTATTTTATAAAATTTGCTAAGAAAGTCCAAAATGAGAAAGGGTATGTTATTTCAAGTATACGAGATAGACCATGGAGGTGAATTTGAAAATCAAGGCTTTGCTAAATTCTATGATGAATCTGGCTTTCAGCATGTGTTCTCTTCATCATATACTCCAGAGCAAAATGGAGTTGTGGAAAGAAAGAATAGATCGCTGCAGGAAATGACTAGAACTCTTTTAATTGAAAGCGACATTTCTTCTCGTTTTTGGGCTGAAGCAATTTTTACAGCATGCTATATTATTAATAGAGTCTTTTTAAGGCTTATTCGAGAAAACTCCTATGAATTATTCAAAGGAAAGAAGCCAATTGTTTTGTATTTTCATGTGTTTGGATGCAAATGTTTTATATTGAAAAATGCAAATGATCGAATTGGTAAGTTTGAAGAAAAATCGATGAAGGTATTTTCCTTGGATATTCATCCACAAGCAAAGCTTGCAGAGTATACAACAAAAAGACTCAATTTGTGGAGGAATCAATGAATGTCAAATTTCAAGACTTTATGCAAAATCAATCGATTTAGACTCAACCTGAAGAATCGAACTTGCTTCGAGACTCTACAAAGTCTAAATCTCTAGAAGCGCTCAGACTTCGAAGACCAAAGCAACAAATGATCGTCGAAGATTCAAATGAAAGGAAATGATCAACAGTCTGATAAATCAACCAGCAATTGGAAGCACAAGTCCGGTCATCCCAAAGATTTCATTATTAGTGATATTAATGAATAAATTCGCACAAGATCCAAAAGGCATGAAGAGTCTAGTGTTGTGGCTCTTATTTCTGAAATAGAACCCAAAAGCATAGAAGAAGTTTTAACTAATGAAAGTTGGATTGAAGTTATGCAAGAAGAACTTAGGCAATTTAGTATCAATGATGTATGGGAATTGACTCCTAAACCGAAAGATAAATCCATTATTGGAGCTAAATGGGTTTTCAGGAACAAGATGAACGAGAAATGAAAAGTCGTAAGAAACAAAGCAAGATTCATGGCCAAAGGATATACACAAGAAGAAGAGATAGACTATGATGAGACTTACACACCTAGTAGCAAGGTTAGAAGCAATTATATTATTACTTACTTTTGCTTGTTATAAGAATTTCAGGTTATTCCAAATGGATGTCAAATGCGCTTTCCTAAATGGATTTATCCAAGAGGAAGTCTATGTGGAACAATCTCCCGGTTTTGAAGACCCAAGGAAACCTGACTTTGTATTCAAACTAAAAAAGGCGCTATACGGTTTAAAGCAAGCACCTCAAACTAAGTAAGTTTTTAATTCAAAATGGCTTTGTTAAAGGTAAAGTAGATACTACACTGTTTATCAAAAGAGAAAGCAAAAACTTTTTACTTGTTTAAATTTATGTTGATGATATTATTTTTGGATCTTCTAATGAAAATCTATGCAATAAATTCTCTAAGTCTATGCAGGATGAATTTGAAATGAGCATGATGGGTGAACGTACCTTCCTTCTCGGGCTTCAAGTGAAACAAATGAAGGAGAAAACTTTTATTCACTAAGAAAAATATGCTAAAGAACTTGTCAAAAAGTTTGGACTAGAGAATTGCAAAAAGACTAATATACCAATGTCAAGTTCCTTGAAGTTGGACAAAGATGAAGGAGAAAAGAAAGTTGACTAAAAGCTATACAGGAGTATCATTGGTTCACTTCTTTATCTTATTGCTTCTAGACCTGACATTCTGTTTAGTGTTTGTATTTGTGCTAGATTTCAATTAGACCCCAAAGAATCTCACTTAAGTGCTGCAAAACGCATCATCAAATACGTTGCATCTACTTCTAATCTCGGTCTCTAGTATCCTAAAGAAAGAGACTTTTCTCTTTTTGGATATTCAGACGTAGACCTAGCAAGATGCAAAGTTGATAGAAAGAGCACCTCGGGCACTTGTCAACTACTTGGTAACAGGACAGTATTTTGGTTTTCAAGGAAACAAAGTACCATAGCCCTTTCTACAGCAGAAGTAGAGTATGTAGCTCTTGGAAGTTGTTATTCACAAATTCTGTGGATAAAATAATAGCTAAGAGACTTTGGAATTAAAGACAAGTTTGCAAAACCTTTTATATGAGAAAGGAATTGGGCCAAATCTCATAATAGGGTCAAATTTGCAAGGAACCAAATTTTGCAAAACCTTTTATAGAGGGATTGGGCCAAATCTCATAATAGGGTGATTAGTATTACTTACATCATGTATAGTCATTAGACCACCAAAACCTTTTATATGAGAAAGGAACCAAATTTGCAAAAGCTCAGGAGATGAATGGAGAGTCTTATCACCACCTCCTTTGAATCGAGTGAGAGAAAGAAAAGTTTCAGTCAGGACAGTGTTTACAAAGTTTTTTTCTTCCAACACTTGTCTAACTAATTGAGCAATCAAATGGTTAATAGCATTGTTGCAGTAAGGAAATACTACAAACCCGAAGAAAGCTAAAAGGAAAATCCTACACATTTGAAATGAGGTGCCATTTTCAAAACATTCTTTCAGGAAGGACAAAGGACATGTATTGCGGTGAGCCTTTAAAACCTTTCTTATATCGTCTTTCCTTAATTTTCAGAAAATCAGATAAGGTCATAATAGAATCTATTCCGATAGGTGGACTAATCAATTCAGCTTTCAAGGACTACCCTATGGCAATGCTATACTCTTCCAAGGTGGGAGTGATCTCATACTTACCGCTGAAAATAAAAGTAGAGGTCTTGGGGTACCAACAGTGGGCGAGTGCTTGGATGAGGCCGCCATGGATGTTGATATGTAGTAATGGAAGTAGTCGACCGATGTGAGACTCTACGAACTGACGACCATCTTGATCTAACTTGTCCCACCAAGTGTTAAGCTCTTCCTTTGGAGGGAGAATAATTCGAATGTCCGGCGTCCCCATTGTATATTGATCAAGACTTAGGACAATTCTAATGCCATGGACCGACAAAATAATGCGATAAAGTAAGTAAATTGTAAAGGCAAAAATTTGGAGAACTTACTTTACCAATGATGGGCAATCACATAGACATGCGCATGGTAAGTAGCTCGATTTCTAATCTATAAGGCTTATCAAGATGGAGCCATAAGGATGATCAGACTAGCCACGGGCTTGTGGATTATGTCGGGTCCTCATGACTCCGGCTTGGTCAAAGAGCCGACCCAGGTTGCAGGCATGCAAACCGAGGTGGGTATTCCTGACACCATAAAAGAAACTTCGGGATTGAGATGGACAACTCATATCGTGGGCATGCGGTCAAGTGGTATCCATCTCAACACCATCTTAAATGATCCTATGTGGCCCGGGTTCAGCAAGTAGGTTGTGTGTGCAAAAGTGTAGTGCAAGATGCAAGGCATGCACAACAGTTTAAATCAAACAACACTTCAATCACTTTGAATTTAAAACATTCATCCTCAACTCCAACCTACAAGACAAGGGTTAGCAATCATTACTCCCCTTATACCTCCCAATCAGCAAGAATATTTAACACCTAAATGTTAGGGACATACCTGGAATCTTCACTGCCAAACAAAAACATTTTTCAAAAAAAGAAAATTGACATAAGTCCACTAAGTGTTTCAACACAAATCCCAGCGGAGTCGCCAAGCTGTCGAGACCAATTTTTCGAGTGCACCACCTAAAGTTTGGCTAATGGATTGCTAAGCCTAGACTTAGCTCGGGCTCTCCCAAGCTCATATGAATCCGCGACTTAGATTTAAATTTTTAACATGCAATTGATTTTTAATTAGGAGCCGCCAGTAACCTATTTATGGTGGGTCGATTAGAAACCCAAGTAAAATAATTGGAGGATTATCTTACTCTTACGAACTAGAGACTTTGGGTACAGGGACTTGGTTATACTAGATTTCTTTAATGCCATTTCGGTACCATTTCTTTTTATTTTCAAAAATATTTTTGCAGGCAGCTTAAATATATTTTAAATATATTTCCCTAACATGTGAGGCGATCATGCGAGTGCGCAAACCACCAATTTAACACCCCGATAACAATGAATAAATTGCAAGACTTACCTCAAAGCAACAAAAGTATTTGCAATGTTAAATTAGAATCCATATCAACAACCCTATATATCATTTTTAATTAACACGTAATTTTTTTTTTTCTGTTTTCACTTATTTAATGAAAATCATGCAATATGCAATGCAATATAAATAAATGAACTAATTCTAATGTCATGCAATTTCCAATTAAATGGACCTAATAACAATCTCTAAATGACGTGCATTTCATGAATCTAACCCTATATGACATTTACATGACATGTTTATTTTTCCTAAAAATGCAATCTATCCTAGAGAATGGAACTAATTTATTCTAAGACATTTTTTTTGTATTTTTCATGAAATTCGGAATTAGGAAAAATGTGAAAATTATCTAATTAGATTAAGATTCTATTCAATTTGCATCAGGAAATAGGTTGAGCCAAATCCTAATTTAAACTAAAATATTATCTTAACCTAAATAACCCTAATATGCAATCTATCTAAGAAAATACCTAAACTTATAATAAATTAAAAAAAAATATCTAGAATTAAATTAAATGCAATTTTACCCTACTATGCAATGACGTGCACAATATGTCCAACTCTACATAACATATGCATGATGATTTTTTTTGTTGTTTTTTTTTTTTAAATTTCGAAATTAATAATTGCCAAATAATTAAACATGCAATCCCAATTAAAAAAAAAAAAAAACTAGCAACCTAAATTAATTGATTTTTTTTTTTGATTTTTTGATTTTTTTAATTTTTGAATTTTTTTATTATTAAAATTCAGAATAAAATTTCTATTCGAAGCATGCAAACCCTAAAACAAGAAATAAACCTAATTCTAACCTACATTTTTTTAAAAAAAAAAAAAAAAAAGAAAATTAACTTAAGTGACACTATAGCAAATCAAGTAATATTGATACCCAAATTAATGAACAATATCTCGTGCATGAGATCGAGTTGGCAAATTTTACCTAAATCGGGAATTGAATCTCGGGTGGGAGATCGGATTAGCGATTTTTTTAAAATGACTGTGAGTCGGATTTCAAGTGCGAAAATCAGACTGACAATCACTAATTTCAAGGCAATTTCATATCATGCAATTTCAATTTTGCATTAAAGGGATAATTACACTAAAAAGCAACTAACAGCAAAAATAATAAAATAATAATAAGACAAATAAAATAAATAAAAATACCTAGATTTTTTTGCTTTGCTTTTTTCTTTTTTTTTTTTTTTTAAAGGAGGTCGTGGCCGGTCCGGCGAGGAGAGGGTTGCTAGTGAGGGTGCCGGCGAGGGCATCGGCAAAGCAGTCGTGGGCGTCGGGGCAACGGGCGGAGGTCGTTGGTGCTCGCGGATGGAGGCTAGCGGTGGTGCGTTGGGGCTACAGAGGGCACTAGGACTCCGGCTGCAGATTGGCGACGGTGCGGGGGCTTCGAGCTTCAGGCACGGGGCTCGTGGATGGAGAACTAGTTGACGTTGGTTGCGGCTAGATTGGGAGTTGTCGGGGCTGGGTCGCAATGGCAGGAGGTGCGGCCAGGATCGCGGCTGCAATGGTGAGCGGGGCGCTAGGGCTTGCTGGGAGAGATGTGGCAGCAGGATGTCAAGGCGCTGAGGGCTTCAGGCGCTGGGGATACGATGCTGGTGCGGCGTTGATGGGGGCAGGGGATCCTCGGGGAAGATGAACAGTCCCCCGATTAGGGTTTCGCCCTTTTTTTTTTTTTTTTTTTCTCTCTCTCACCTCACTCACTTTTCACCTTTTGCTTTATTGTGTTCTTTTTTTCACCCAACGGAAAGAGCCCCCATTTACTTTGCACGCGATGCATTTTATAGGTCCAAAAAATTATATCTTCGTGATATATTTTTTCCTTTTTTGTTCGCGCATGATACCCCTAAATATATCGTTGAAATATACACACCCCGCACAATATTCCCCTTTTGTATTTTTCGCATATTCCATCCAAAAAATTTCCTTTTTGCGCAAAATACATCCCTCAGTGTATATGTGAAAAATCTTAATGGAATATGTGTAAAATCCTTCCCTCACCGGTGGTCTAAAATAAAAAATAAAATAAAAATAAAATGCTTCTAAACTATATGCCATGTGTTTTTTTTTTTTTAAGTAAAAATTAACCCAAAAAATTATGCAAAAAAATTTAGGTGTCAACAGTTTGTTGGCTAAGTGAACTCGTCCCCGATGTGTGTAGGTATGTCATGCTTGTGCAAGCAATAATCTCAGGCTACGCCAAAAGACCGATGTGCGTCGGCATATCATGCTTGTGTGAGTAATAATTGAATTGGAATGTGTGATTAATTGTATTTGACTCGCCGGATTATGCGATAAAATTGTGTGGCGTGGTATGGGATGTGCCATAACGATTTGGTCTTATAATTGAGACCCTTATATCGATGGTATTGATTGTATTGATTGAACTGATGGAGGACCCGAAGCCCCCGAGCCTGTTGAAGTGGAGTCCGAAGGATCAACGAATGTGTCCGACAAATAGGTCGTAGGATAGCTTCTTTTTGAGATCGATCTTTTTGTACCTAAATCCAGTTGTTTATGAAAGTATGGCTTTGGTGAATTGTTGCCCTACTTTTCTATCTCATGTTGTTTGTTGTCAGGGGTTATTGTTTTGCTTCCACATCTGCATTAAAATGATTGGGTCGGCGACGCATCCTGGGAACGTTGCAAATTTTATCGACCACCGAGGGATGTGCGTGCGCTCGAGGTTCGGGGCGTGACATCCCCTCCCGGAGTGGTATCAGAGTTGGTCAGTAGTTGGAGAGATAAGGTGAGATGGGTCTTGGGATAGTTAGTAGGAAATGCCTTTTAATTATGCTGATGCATGTGATTGATTGCGATTGGTAGCTTGTTTGTGTGGTCACTGAGTTTCTAATTGTGTATGAAATTGGAAAACAAGTTTCTATAAAGATCCTGTAGCATAAGTGATCAGGAGTAGAGAACTCTTAGCAAGAGGTTGGTAGGACCTGTAACTCGGGGTAGGATGCTAACAAAGGTCGGTACTCGAGGCAAAGCGTCGACTCAAGCCAGCGCAAGCATAAGAGTACTGCTGTAGGCTGGTACTGAGAGTGTAGTAGCACCAGGCAATCCTAGGTTCGATGGGATCGTCCAAGCGCTAGGGATGTTGGGAAGCATTTTGGGCCAACAAGCATTGGATCAAGCTGCCACTGTCGCTGCCATTGCCGTTGCCAATGTCGTAGCCGCCATTGCTGCTACACCTGCGAGGTCTTGCAAGGAAATGTGATCTAGGAGCAAGCCCTTGCATTGGGATCGAGGTTCGGATCCAGCAAAGATGACAATTGGTCTGGGAAAAAGCCAATGACAGAAGGAAAGTACCCCAGTCATCCTTCTTGAAGGACTAGAATCGAAAATCCAGCACCTAACCCGATCAGCGTGTGTCGTGCTTGTAGAAAAAGGCATGGGTATGCCCCGTGTTTTAAAAAGATAAGAGCTTGTTATGGATGTGGCTAGCAGGGCCACCTGATCAGGGACTGTCTGCACAAGTAGATGGAACCACAATAGTTGTCGCCACTACCGCCGATGAGACAGAGCAGAGGGAATGCGCCGTAGAACACACAATGGGGTAATTGGAATAGGCCTCCAGTGCAAGGAAGGGTGCATGCTATCACCTGACATGAGGTAGAAGACTCACTAGATGCGTGCCAAGTTTGTAGAAGGAAGCATGGATCAATCTAGTGTCATGGTATAACGGGAACTTGTTTTGAATGTGCCATTAGGTGATGAACTATCCGCGCAGGTCCAGGAGAGCATAGGCACCACTACTGTAGATAGGGCGCCACTAGGATGGTGAAAGGGACAAGAATGAATTGAACCATGCACTGATTGGAGGAAGAATGTTTTTGGGGTGATTTTATCAAAGTAGCGCAACAGAATTTTGGTTAAGTTTATAGAACTTTAGTTTGTTGTAATAAAGTCGTAGAAAGGAGAATCGCTGACTAGAGTTTTACTTGACTATTTTGCTTATGTATAACTTTGATATCATATATGAAAAGGTTTGTCTCGCGGAGCTTTTTGTTGTAATGAATGGTTGTCAAGAAGTAATCTAGTTTAAATCGTTAACAGGTGAAGGTTTTGAGTTTGTTGGGAGTCGAGGAGAACCCTCGATTACCTTAATCTCGTTGCTTGAGGCAACCCGTTTATTAGATGAGGGTTGCTAAGGTTACCTGGTGACTATCGTGGATATAACAATTGAGGAGCTGAAGATCGAGGACATCACAGTAGTCTAAGAATTTCTGGATGTGTTTCCAAAGGAATTGCCAAGCTTGTCGCCAGAGAGGGAGATCGAGTTCGTAGTGAGTTAGCTTCCGGGACGGAGCCAATCTCTAAGGCTCCTTATCATATGGCGTTGTCTGAGTTGAAAGAATTGAAGGTGTAGATGCAGGAGTTGTTAATAAGGGATTCATACGCCCCAGTGCATCACCTCGGGGAGCACCAGTTCTGTTCATGAAAAAGAAAGATAGTTCGAGCGCTTGTGCATTGACTATCGTCAACTCAATTAGGTGACGATCAAGAACAAGTACCCGCTGTTGAGGATCGATGACTTATTTGATTTGTTGCAAGGAGAGTCGATATTCTCTAAGATCGACTTGAGGATAGGGTATCACCAACTGAGGATCAGGAAAGAGGACATACCAAAGTTAGCGTTTTGTACTTGATACAGCCATTATGAGTTCACTATAATGCCGTTTGGCTTGACGAACGCCCCCCACTTGCTTTCATGGATCGATGAACCAGGTGTTTAAAGAGTATTTGGATCAATTTATGGTCATGTTCATTGACGATATCTTGGTGTATTCAAGAAGTCCCGAGGAACACGAGAGGCATTTGAAGATGGTACTTTAGACCCTGAGGATTCATGAGCTGTATGCCAAGTTTAGTAAGTACTAGTTTTGGTTGAGTCGTGTGGCGTTCCAAGGTCACGTGATTTCAGGTGAAGGAATCTCCGTGGACCTGACCAGGATCGAATTAGTTATCAATTGGCCAAGACCGACAACCGTGATAGGGATTAGAAGCTTTTTGGGTTTGACAGGGTACTACAGAAGGGTTCGTGGAAGGGTTTTTCAGTTTTAGCTTTGTCGTTGACTCGACTACTAAAGAAGGAAGAGAAATTGGTGTGGACAGACAAGTGCGAGCATAGTTTCCAAGAGCTTAAGTAAAAGCTGACTACCGCACCCGTGTTGACGATTCCCTTTGGTCTTGGAGGATATGAGATCTACAATGATGTATCGTTTAGAAAATTGGGTTGCGTGTTGGTGCAGCATGGTAGGTTGTTGCATATGCGTCCCGTCAGTTAAGACCTCACGAGTTAAATTATCCGACGCATGACTTGGAAGACGCAGCGATTATTTTCACTCGAAGATTTTGAGACATTATTTATGCGGAGAAAGGTTTAAGATTTTTACTAACCATCAAAGTCTTAAGTATTTATTCTCTCAAAAGGAGTTGAATATGAGACAGGCGTCGCTGGATGGAACTTTTGAAGGACTATGATTGTGATATTTTATGTCATCCGGAAAGGCTAACAAGGTCACAGATGCGCTGAGTTGGGAGTCTTCAGTTGCACAAATAATGGTTAAGGAATGGATTTTACTTGAGATAGCTTGAGATTTGGTTTTCAAATTTGAGGTTAGCCACCTTTCAAATCTTATTGCCACCCTAAGAATTGAGTTGGAAGTGCGAGATAAGGATCAAGACGCTTCAGCTTTAGACCCGGAAATCTAGAAGATCCGCAAGGGGATACCGAAAAAGAAAGGTTGATTTCCAAATTTCTGAAGACGGAACATTAAGGTTCCGAGAATGATTGTGTGTACCTAACGATGCAGAGCTTAAAGAAGAGATCTTATCCGAAGCTCATCGTAGCAGTTACATCATTCATTCAGGTAGTACAAAGATGTATCAGAATTTGCGTCAACACTATTGGTGGTCCGGTATGAAGATGGATATCACCAAGCATGTTGCCAAGTGTCTAACGTGTCAGCAAGTGAAGGCAAAGCATTGTAAGCCGGGAGGACTTCTGCAACCTCTTGAGATTCCCGAGTGGAAATGGAAACACATCACAATGGACTTTGTGAATGGCTTACCAAAGAGTCAGATGGGTAAAGACTCACTTTATCGCCGTACGGAAGGACCTTGCATTGGACAGATATGTAGAATTGTATGTGTGTCAGATTGTTCATTTGCACGGAATTCTAGTGATGATTACATCAGACCGAGACTGCCTTTTGGAAAAGTTTGCAGACCGCCTTAGGAATGAAGCTACAGTACAGTACGGCTTATCTTCCTCAAATAGATGGCCAGTTTGAGAGGACGATTCAAACCCTCGAAGACATGCTGCGAGCTTGTGTGTTGGCTTTCAAGGGAAGCTGGGAGGAAAGCTTCATCTCATCAAGTTTGCCTACAACAACAGCTACCAACAAAGCATTTAGATGGCTCCTTTTGAAGCGTTGTATGACAAAGCGTGCAGAACGCTAGTATGTTGGGATGAGGTCAAAGAATGAAAGATCACAAGCCCAAAGTTAGTCCAGCAGTCAGTGGATGATGTTGCCGTTATCAAGGATAGATTGAAAACCACTCAGAGTCGCCATAAAAGTTATGCTGATAAGTGTCGAAGACCATTGAAATTCCAAGTTGGTGAGCACGTCTTTCTGAAGGTGTCACCAATGAGGGGTACTTCATGGGTCGACAAGAAGGGAAAACTGAGCCCGAGGTATGTAGGTCCTTTCAAGATTTTGAAAAAAATAGGGATTTTAGCATATCGTCTTGCATTGCCACCAAGGTTGGCGCAAGTGCATGACATCTTTCACATGTCAATATTGAGGAAGTATGAACCTAACCTGGTCGATGTGTTGAATTTTGAAGAATTAGACATGGACGATAGAGTGTCGAACGTGGAAAGACCGGTTTAGATTGTGGATCCGAAAGAACAGATTTTGCGCACTAAAACGATTCCGTTGGTGAAAGCGGTTTGGCAACACCATAGCATAGAAGGACCAACCTGGGAAAGTGAAGATTCGATGAGACAGCAATACCCCCACCTTTTTGTTTAAAGATTTGTAATAGTTTAAATTTCGAGGACGAAATTTTTATAAGAGAGAAAGAGTTGTAACATCATGATTTTCAAGTTTTGTTTTTGATTGAACAAGTTGGATTTTTCATTGACGCACCTAAAGTTCTTTTCTTTGAGTTGACCACTCACGAGATAACTAGCTTATTAGGCAAAGCCGTTAAAGAATATAAACGCAATAGACTTGAGAATTTGACTAGGAATCGATTGCTCGACTGTGCTAATTTGTAAGGGTCATTATGGCACAGTTAAAAATCAATTAGAGATTAGAGATAGGTCGATTCGACAAGGCCATGTGATTAAGTGTGGGTGATTCCACATAATTGCAAAATTCTTGTCGATCGCCAGTAGACCGATTTTTTTACGTCGTTTTGGTACCTTGTGTCCGTAGTTGACATCTTGAGATTTTTATGATAATCGAGAATCACCAATGTGTCAAAGATGCACAATGTGGATCGAAAATAATCGACCACGGGTCAATTGTGCTAAAAATTCCTAAAAGCTACCCAAAGAGGTTAGGTCACGCTAAAATCACACTCGATTGAAATTAACCCGAAATTGAACCCAATTTCATAAATTGAAAGTTCTGTTAGGTCACCATTAATTTTAGGAACGTTGACTGATCCTTCGAAGATTTTTCGGCAAATCGGGATTTTCGACGAAAAATCAAAGTAAGGCTATTTTGGACTAGGAAATTTGAGGAACCGTTTTTGGGTGGACTTTTGGCATTCAAGTGGGTTCAATTGGTGAGGAAAATGTGAATTTAAGTGTGGACACCTTGGCTGAATTTTAGGCTTCAAATTGAATTACTTGGAAGAGGAATTGAATCAATTGGAGGGAAATTGTCCAAATTTCATAGCCAGGGGGGGGCAGCAACTTTTGGACCACTTGAATGACTTCTTGAGGATTCTTGGGAGTGGATAATGGCTAAGGATGAGGCAGTATCAAGTGAGAAGCCTAGTGATGAGTGTTTAGATCTTTTCCATGGACTTTTGAGGCATTTTGGTGGTCCCCCTTAAGCAATTGTCTTCTTCTTCCTCCTTGACTTGCTTTCCCCATTGTTGTGTAGTTTGGAGAGCTCAAAAACCAGAGGAAGCAAGTAGGAACCAGCCATCAGCTCATCCACCGCCCCTGCTTGCCATTCGACCGCCACCCGTCGGCTTATCGCACACTCGAGCCCGCTGGTTGCCCGTCGCCGTTCCACTTGTCCCGCACCAACCGCACGTTCCTGTGAGTCGCCTGGCTGCCGTCTATCGCCGTCCAAGCCATTGGAGCCACCGCCGTTGCTTGCCTAGCCCCGCTGCAATGTCACCGCCCCTCCTTGCCGCTTGCAGCCGCTTAAGCAGCTCCTTTGGCCCAAGGACAAAGGCCGAAGGCTAGCAAGGGTTTTGGACTTCTAGGCCCATTTTAAGGCATGTCTGGACCTCTGTTAGTGTCGCTTCAGGCTTGGTTCTTGCCCCCCTTGGCATTGTTGTCGCCGTGAACTCATCGGCTCGCTGACCTAGTGAGTTTACCCACTAAACCTTGCGTATGAGGTTAATGGCGCTTAAGGGGTGATTCGATTAAGTTAAGTATGATTAGTGTAATTTTATTTTATTTAGTTAATTTAGGTTAGCTAGATTAGTGAATTAGGTGGTTAGAAATTATGATTAGTTAGTTTATTGTGTGGCCTTGTAGTTAGAATGCTTAGGATCATTTAATTTGTCCATTAGGTGGTTAGATTAGCAATTTTTAGCCTAAGTATGCCTTTATGGAATTAAATTGCATTTATTTAATTATTTTTGTAATTTATTTAATTATTTAAAAAATTTCAGAAATTATACCAGGATACCTAGTGATCGAAATTTCATGCTAATTGCAATGGTATATTTAGTTTATGCAATTAAGTGTTAATTTGTGCAAATTGAGTGGTGATTGTAATTTTGAGTTATTATTTCAAAATTGTAAAATTTTGGTATTTAATCAGAAAATACTAGGTATCGGTTTTTAATGCCAAAAATGTTTTTAGGTACTATATTAAATAGTGGGATTTTTAAAAAAGAAGATATTGCATTTTGGCTAGGTACCCACACACGGTTATTTTTATTTGATGTTTTTAATACAAAGAAAATATGCCAAGTTCATCATTTTAATTGAGGAATTTGTGTGTAAAGCACAATGTCCTTGGCCATGATTAATTGATCGTGTGTTGGTTAAGTGAACCTGTCCCCGATGTGCATTGATATATCATGCTTGTGCGAGCAATAATCCTTGGCTACGCTAGAAGACCGATGTGCATTGGTATATCATGCTTGTGTGAGCAATAATTGAATTGGAACCTGTGATTGATTATATTTGACATGCCGGATTATGGGATAAAATTATGTGGTACGGTATGAGACGTGTCATAACGATTTGATCTTATAATCGGGACCCTTGTATCAATGGTATCAATTGTATTGATTGAATTGATTGAATTGATGGATTAATGGATCGATTGAATCAATTGAATTGATTGGATTGATTGATTGAGTATATGAATTATAATGACATGTATGAGGGAATTGAGGCAAGGTAAGTCTTCTGTTTCGTATGTATAGACTGCCTCTAGGCGTATTTCCTTGCTAGTCGGGGTTTAGTGTGGCATCCCAAAAATTCAAGGCAACCTCTAGATGTATTAAAGTTTATGATTAGGTAATGAAATTTGCCTTTGAGTTATGCCTTAGCTATTGACTTACTTTTAAGACCAAGTGTTATGTTTCTTGTGTTCATGAGTTATTAAAATTAGTATTATAGGATAAGTTGATAAGAAAAAATTGTTCTTGGGTATGCACCTCATAGATTTGATCCCTATAGTTTAAATGTTACAAGTTTTACGGCCATATGAAATTATGAATTTGAAATTTATAAAAGAGGGAATTAAAATGAATTATTAAAAGTGAAAATTGAATTAATTAAGATTGAACTTTAGGCCCAAGGGTATTGGACCTAAAGTGGGCCAAATTGGCTTGGCCCATGAAGCCCATGAAGGGGACTGCCATCAACCACAAGGGGGGAGGAGCCGGCCCATCTTCAAGCCCATCATGCATGGGATTTGCCAAGTGGCAAAAAGAGAGCCTCACCCATTGGTCACTTTGGGTGGCTCCTAATGATGACTAATGATTGATTTAAAGGGAAAGAAAAAGAAGGGGTGGCCGGTTTAGGGGGGTTGTCGACCATAAGAGAAAGAGAGAGAGAGGGCTGTCGAGAGAGTGAGGAACCGAGAGAGAAGGGAAGAGGCCGCACGAAGGAGGAAGCTGCTCGTCCGTCGCCAGCAGCCGCCCGTGCGTCCACCGTTTGCTGCCGTCGTGCTCACCGTAGCTCGGTTTAGAGGCAAGTTAGATCCATTGATCTACTCTTGCATGTTGTGTCTAGGATGTGCTAGTGAAAGGTGATGAATTTCGTATGACTAGGGTGTGAAAAACCGAAGTTGTATGGGTGTTGTTTTGAAATAGCATTCTGTTTTCGAGTAAACAGCCTGACCCAGAATGTTGTGGAGGCTTGCATGCGTGGTTTGAGTCGGATTTTGGTTTCTACTTCTTCATAAAAGTTGTAGAAAACATCTTAAAGTATAACATAATAAAATTTGAGACAAAATGGATGAGTTTTGCGGGGTAAAACCCTCCCTCTCCGAAAACGCTAGATCTGAAACTGTTTTGTTGACCTCTCGGTGGTTTTGTGTGTTGCATGTCACTTTTTACTGAGAATTCCACTTCTACCCCTTTACAAAAGTTGTAGAGAACATCTTGAAGCCTAACATACTCAAATTTGAGGTAAAATGAACAAGTGTAGCCTAGTGAAACGATTTTTCCTTTGAAGATGATAGATCTGGAAATGTTGTACTGCACTCCAGCGACTTCGTGGACTATAAAGTGAATTTCCTTTGAGAATCTTACCTGGCCTTGATGTCTTCATGAAAAATCTACCTTAGGTCTTGACTATCACTTGGTAAAATTTCATAATTTTTGGAGGCCATTCGGGTATTTAAGTTATAATATATCAAGAACCGCGCAATCTGATGTGTCCGAATTTTGTAAGCTGTAATGTGTGAACTATATCTTCTTGTGTGAAGTTCTTTTGGGCATGTGTCCTTCATGGAGTTTCTGCCTTTATATCTTGACTAACACATGTTCAGATTTCGTAATTTTTGAAGATCATGTGAGTATTTAATAGATATGTTTTCTGAAATCGTGCAAGCTGGATTTTGGTAAATTTTAAAAAGTCATGATGTATGGATTATTCTAAGTTGTATGGACCCCATGGATTGTGTTGTCATAAGAGATTGGATCTTGCTACATATGTGATGATATTTGGAACTACATATAAGAATCAAAATGCTGAAAATGATCTTGTTGCTATCATATCATATGCCATGTTTTGATTGAGTCATAAATGTGAATGTGAACTTTGATAAATGGGAATGCTGGCGGAGGTGTGAGCTGACGATGTTCCGGGAGTATCGGGATGCCTGGCCAGGGAGTGTAAATGCCGGATGCCCGGAGTGTGTGTGCCGAATGTCCTCGGGAGTTTCGAGATGCCCGGGATGTGGGGGTGCCGGAAGCCCGGAGGTGTGAGCCGGGGGATACCTCGTGATGCCAGTTGAGGTATGAGATGCTCGGAGTGTGTGTGCCGGATGCCCGGAGGTGTGTGCCGAAGGCTCCTTGTGATGTCAAGTTGGGTACGAGCGATAAATGTGGGATGCAAATACTGGTCCCGGGAAAGAGAAATGTGGCGATCCAATTGGAAGAATAAAAATTGAGAAATTGAAATCTAGTCATGCATGGTATGGTTGCATGTATGCATGTATGCTTGATGATGAGTGCATGGATGTATATGCACATATGGCATGATGGTATATGCATGTATGCTTGATGATGAGTGCATGGATGTATATGCACATATGGCATGATGGTATATGCATGAATGCTTGAAGATGAATGCATGGATGTATATGCATATATGGTATGATGACATGTGCATGGCTGCAAGGTAAGTAATGCTTGGATGTATGAATGATATGTACTATACTATGATGTCTTGATTGTTTTGTGTGATGCATTGAGTGGTTTATTGGATCTTTTACTTGCTGAGTGGTTGTACTCACCCCTTTTGGGGACTAACATTTCAGATTAGAAAGATGCCGCTCCCTACTGTCACGCGGGGTGTCTTTTACGGCATTCCATTGGACATGGAGGTCGAGTGTGTGGAGATCGACTGTCCCACCATCCTTGGTCTAACGTTCATTTGGGTTTGTGCATTAGTGATGTATGACGTGGGCTTGGCTGGGGGCTCGGTCATTCAGGAGTTCATATCTGTTCACGTTCGTCGAGATGGAGTGATGCGGGGGATGTTGCCACCGTCACCGCCTGATGCATCAGGATGGGTATGACGGCCTACGCGTGAGGAGTAGGAGCTGCTACTTTTTGGACAATAGCCGACACTAGTAGATGGAGGATTTTGCATGATCGACATAAAGGGTCGAGTTGTCTCTTTTTGGGGTTATGGCCGAGTGTAGTTAAAAGTCTTGGCCTTTCTTTTTGTTGTACCAACCCAAGAAAATCCATCATGAAAATATGTAAATAAAAGTGTCTTGGCTTTATCTTTTCTTATGGTGTTTAGTGGTGTGCATTGTATCATGATTGTTAAAGGGAGAATTGGTAAGACTTGATTATGCTTCCACAAAGAAGATGCTTAGGACCGTTATATATATATATATATATATATATATATATAAAAGCCTAGGAACTAAGGTTCTTCTTTGGTAATCTATGGTGACCTTAGGTGTTTTAGGGTGCCACAGCTGGCGTTGGTATCAGAGTAATGGTTATAGGTGGAGTGATAAGAAGCCTCATTTGGAAATTGAGGAACATGATGACAATGCACACCATAGGATATAAAACGGAATAATTGATTAATTTTGAATAACGGGTGATGAGTATTCACTCGTAGATCCCTAGTAGTTTATTTTGAGTTGTCTTTAAGTACCAGTAACATGTATATGTTACTTATGTAGTAGTAGTAGTTGCTTTGAATGGAGACAGTGAGTCTCAGATTATTCCTGAGGCAATGCTTGGAAATTGCAGGAAAGTCATGGTGCGAGCTGGAAGTGCTCATCCATCGAGGGCTGAAGCCTCTGCTGCAAGGGCTGAACCCCAAATGGAAGACATCCTGCAGGCATTGGCCAATATTGGAAATCTGATGGAAAGACGGGCGCAGCAACAACTGGGAGCGTAACGCCGTACTCAAGGACTGGTGGAGCAGTTTTTGAAGTTGAAGCCACCTAAGATCAGTGGAATGGGAAGTCCTGAGGAGGCGGAACATTGGATTGATGGAATGGAACAAATTTTCAGGTTGTTGGACTGCATTGATGTTGAGAAAATAACTTTGGCAGAGTACCAGCTGGAGGGAAATGCAAAGTTTTGGTGTAAAGCTTCGAGGGACACAATCTTCCCACCGGGCACTAATGTTAACTGGAAAGAGTTTGTTAGAGCTTTCAACAGAAAGCATTTTTCTGACTGTGCTAAGGATAAGAAAATTACAGAATTTGTTCAACTAGAACAAAATGAGCCGACAGAACCCGGTATGAGGCAAGATTTTCTGAACTGTCTAGATATGCTCCTAGACTAATTGAGGATCAAGAAGAGAAAGCAAAAAGGTTTTTAAAAGGGTTGAGGACTGATATCAGGAAATAACTGGTGCCTTTGAACATAAGAGATTATAATGAGATCTATGAAAGGGCACAGTTGGTGGAGCAGGAGTTGGTAAGGGAACATTTGGAGAATAAGAGACCATTGTCTTTTGGTGATGCGAGACGGGGTAAGAGACCCTATACAGGTCAAGGTCAGACCTGGGAGTCTAAGAAAAAGGGCAATTTTGGGAACTTTGGAAAGGGCAGCGGTAGCCTGAATTTAGAAAGGGCACCTTATCGAAATGAAGAGTGTTGAAGGTCTGATAGGCGACATGGCCCAGGACCTTGCAATGGGCAACTGAGTTGTTATGGTTGTGGACAAACAAGTCATCTTAAGAAAAACTGCCCACAAGAAAGGTCGCAAGTGAGTATTGGCTCGGTGCGATAGCCACAACAGAATGCTGTTAGACCAAACTTACCAAGGAATCGTCAGAGGCCACCAGCACAAGGAAGGGTGTATGCGATCACCCAAGAGGAAGCGGAAGCTTCCAAAAATATTATCTCAAATATGATCCTTATAAATGATAAAAAGGCATATGCATTGTTTGATACGGGTGCTACGCATTCATTTGTGTCTGAAAGATATAAACAGTTGAATAAGATAGAAACTACACCTCTTGAGACGCCTCTTTTTGTTTCTACGCCTTTGAAGGATATGTTATTGTCTATGCTGGTGTGTGAAAATTGTAAGATAACAATGGGAGGAAAGGATATGGAAATAGACTTAGTCGTAATGGCCATATATGATTTTGATGTTATCATAAGAATGGATTGGCTTCATAAGTATTGGGCCAAGATGGATTGTTATAGGAAAGTGATCCAATTTACTTTGCCTAATCAGTCTAACTATGAATTTCTGGGAGGTCAGACCCACCTACCTGTAGCACTTATTTTAGCAATAGAAGCCCATGCGTTACTTGACAAAGGATGTCAAGGGTACCTGGCCATGGTTAGAGATTATACTAAGGAAGAGCCTAAGCTTGATGAAATTCAGGTAGTTAATGAATTTCAAGATGTATTTCTTGAGGAATTGCCTAGATTACCGCCAGAGCGAGAAATTGAATTTGAAATTGAATTAATGCCTAGAACAGGACCTATATCAAAAGCCCCATATAGGATGGCCTTAGTCGAATTGAAGGAATTAAAGGTGCAACTACAGGAGTTGCTTGACAAAGGATTCATTAGGCCAAGTGCTTCACCTTAGGGTGCACCAGTCTTGTTTGTGAAAAAGAAAGATGAGTCGATGCGCTTGTGCATTGACTATAGGCAACTAAATCAGGTGACCATTAAAAATAAATATCCTTTACCTAGAATTGATGATCTTTTTGACCAACTCCAAGGAAGTTCAATCTTCTCTAAGATTGACTTAAGGTCGGGATAACATCAGGTAAGAATTAAGAAAGAAGACATCCCTAAGACCGCGTTTATGACTCGTTATGGACACTACGAGTTCCTTGTTATGCCTTTTGGATTGACAAATGCACCTACTGCATTTATGGATCTAATGAATAGGGTATTTAAGCCTTATTTAGACCAGTTTGTGATTATTTTTATTGATGACATCCTGATATATTTGAGAGGACCTAAAGAGCATGAACAACACTTGAGGATAGTTTTGCAAACTCTGAGAGAGCATAAGCTGTATGCCAAATTTAGTAAGTGTGAATTCTTGCTGGACTAGATAATATTTTTAGGGCACGTGGTATCAGGAGGAGGAATTGCAGTGCACCCAGCGAAAGTTGAGATGGTAATAAATTGGCCAAGATCGACAACACCTATTGAAATACGGAGTTTCTTAGGACTGGCTGGCTATTATAGAAGGTTTATTGAAGGATTTTCACAACTGGCAGGTCCTTTAACTAAATTGACTCGAAAGAACGTGAAGTTTGAATGGAATGGGGAATGTGAAAGGAGTTTCCAAGAGCTTAAAAGGAAATTGACCTCGGCTCCAATCGTGACTATACCAACTGGACCTGATGGTTTTACAGTGTATAGTGATGCATCTCACAAAGGACTGGGATGTGTTTTGATGCAGCATGACAAGGTCATAGCCTATGCATCTAGACAATTGAAACCCCATGAATTGAACTACCCAACACATGATTTAGAATTAGCAGCTATAGTGTTCCCCTTGAAGATCTGGAGGCACTATTTGTATGGGGAAAAGTTTGAGATTTATATGGACCATAAGAGCTTGAAATATCTGTTCTCACAAAAGGAGTTGAACATGAGACAAAGGAGGTGGATGAAATTGTTAAAGGATTATGATTGTGAGATAAGATACCATCCAGGGAAGGTGAATAAGGTAGCAGATGCTATTAGTCGTAAGTCGGCTATGGAGATGGCCAGTTTAAAAATGGCATAATGGAGCTTGTTAAAGTCCATCACAGACTCAGAGTTTAAATTAAAAGTAGATTGTATTACCGGTATGCTTAGTGCATTTAAGGATTGAACCTGAAGTTATTCGAAAAGTTAAATTATTACAAGAGTCTAACCCGGAGATCATGAAAGTGAAAGATGTAGTATCTTTAGGGAAAAGACCGGAATTTCAGGTCTCTGAAGTGGAGTGGTAAGATGCCGAGGACGACTTTGTGTTCCCGACAACGAAGAATTAAAGAAGGAAATCCTGTCGGAGGCACATAAGAGTAATTATAGTATTCATCCGGGTAGTACAAAGATGTACAGGAACTTACGTCAGCAGTTTTGGTGGAGTGGTATGAAAGCAGATATGGCCAAGCACGTTTCTCAATGTTTGACACGCCAATAGGTAAAAGCAAAACATCATAAACCTGCAGGACTCTTGAGACCATTAGACATACCAAAATGGAAATGGGAGCATATAACAATGGACTTTATATAAGGATTACCAAGGACGTCAAGTGGTCATGACTCTATCTGGGTTATAGTGGACCGTTTGACTAAATCTGCTCATTTCCTAGCGGTTTGCATGGACTACCCAATGGACAAATATGCGGATATATATGTGAGTCAAGTGGTATGCTTACATGGTGTTCCAATAACTATTACCTTAGATAGAGATTCGAGATTCACTTCGAACTTTTGGCGGAGTCATCAAATTGCATTAGGAACTAAACTCTAGTTTAGTACTGCTTTTCACCCTCAGATAGATGGACAAACAAAAAGAGTAATCCAGACATTAGAGGATATGTTGAGGGCTTTTGTAATTGATTTCAAAGGAAATTGGGATGAAAGATTGCATTTGGTGGAGTTTGCTTATAATAATAGTTTTCAGAAAAGTATAGGCATGTCTCTCTATGAAGCATTATACGGAAGGAGATGCAGGACTCCTGTTTGTTGGAATGAAGTAGGTGAAAGGAAATTGACAGGATCTGAACTGGTACAAGTTACCACTAAAGCTATTGAAATTATCATAAAAAAGGCTTAAAATAGCTTAGAGTAAACAGAAAGACTACGCGGATAGGCGTAGAAGGCCTTTGGAGATTAGCACAGGAGACCACGTATTCCTTAAGGCATCTCCAATGAAAGGAATATCTCGATTTGGAATGAAGGGTAAGTTAAGCCTTAGGTTTCTCGGACCTTTTGAGATACTTGAAAGAATAGGGGATGTAGCTTATTGTTTGGTGTTGCCTCCTAAGTTGGGAAATTTGCATGATGTGTTTCATGTATCTATGCTGAGAAAATACCAACCGGATCCTAGTCACATCTTTTGGATCATGAAGCCATTGAAGTTGATGAGAAAGTGAGGTAGATTGAAGAGCTTTGTGCAAGTTGGATCGAAAGGAACAAATTCTTAGGACCAAGACAATTCCATTGGTTAAGTTATTATGGCGACATCATGAGATGGAGGAAGCCACATGGGAAAGTGAAGATAGATGAAAGAAAAGTACCCCTACTTGTTTCAAAAGGGCATGAGTGGTGTCTAATTTCGAGGACGAAATTCTCTAAGGAGGAGAGAATTGTGGCATCTCAAAAATTCAGGGCAACCTCTAGATGTATTAAAGTTTATGATTAGGTAATGAAATTTGCCTTTGAGTTATGCCTTGGCTATTGACTTACTTTTAAGACCAAGTGTTATGTTTCTTGTGTTCATGAGTTATTAAAATTAGTATTATAGGATAAGTTGATAAAAAAAAAATTGTTCTTGGGTATGCACCTCATAGATTTGATCCCTATATTTTAAATGTTACATGTTTTATGGCCATATGAAATTGTGAATTTGAAATTTATAAAAGAGGGAATTAAAATGAATTATTAAAAGTGAAATTTGAATTAATTAAGATTGAACTATAGGCCCAAGGGTATTGGACCTAAAGTGGGCCAAATTGGCTTGGCCCATGAAGCCCATGAAGGGGGCTGTTGTCGACCACAAGGGGGGAGGAGCCAGCCCATCTTCAAGCCCATCATGCATGGGATTTGCCAAGTGGCAAAAAGAGAGCTTCACCCATTGGTCACTTTGGGTGGCTCCTAATGATGACTAATGATTGATTTAAAGGGAAACAAAAAGAAGGGGTGGCCGGTTTAGGGGGGTCGACCATAAGAGAAAGAGAGAGAGAGAGGGCTGTCGAGAGAGTGAGGAACCGAGAGAGAAGGGAAGAGGCCGCGCGAAGGAGGAAGCTGCTCGTCCGTCGCCCGCAGCCGCCCGTGCGTCCACCGTTTGCTGCCGTCGTGCTCGCCGTAGCTCGGTTTGGAGGCAAGTTAGATCCATTGATCTGCTCTTGCATGTTGTGTCTAGGATGTGCTAGTGAAAGGTGATGAATTTCGTATGACTAGGGTGTGAAAAACCGAAGTTGTATGGGTGTTGTTTTGAAATAGCATTCTGTTTTCGAGTAAACAGCCTGATCCAGAATGTTGTGGAGACTTGCATGTGCGGTTTGAGTCGGATTTTGGTTTCTACTTCTTCAGGAAAGTTGTAGAAAACATCTTAAAGTATAACATAATAAAATTTGAGACAAAATGGATGAGTTTTGAGGGGTAAAACCCTCCCTCTACGAAAACGCTAGATCTGAAACTGTTTTGTTGACCTCTTGGTGGTTTTGTGCGTTGCATGTCACTTTTTACTGAGAATTACACTTCGACCCCTTCACGAAAGTTGTAGATAACATCTTGAAGCCTAACATACTCAAATTTTAGATAAAACGAACAAGTTTAGCATAGTTAAACGATTTTTCCTTTGAAGACAATAGATCTGGAAATGTTGTATTGCACTCCAGCGACTTCGTGGACTATAAAGTGAATTTCATTTGAGCATCTCACCTGGATCCCTTAATGAAAGTTGTAGTGGACCCCTTGAGGCAAAACATATCAAAAATTCAGAGGAAATGAAGGAAGATAAGTAGGTGACATCTAGATTTTTCGGAGACAGCTAAACCGGGAATGTTCGGTACTAGGAACAGGGGCTTCGACCGTCCATAGTCAATTATCTAGGACGAAAATGGCCTTGATGTCTTCTTGAAAAATCTACCTTAGGGTCTTGACTATCACTTGGTAAAATTTCATAATTTTGGAGGCCATTCGGGTATTTAAGTTATAATATATCAAGAACCGCGCAATCTGATGTGTCCGAATTTTGTAAGCTGTAATGTGTGAACTATATCTTCTTGTGTGAAGTTCTTTTAGGCATATGTTCTTCATGGAGTTTGTGCCTTTATATCTTGACTAACATATGTTCAGATTTCATAATTTTTGAAGATCATGTGAGTATTTAATAAATATGTTTTCTGAAATCGTGCAAGCTGGATTTTGGTAAATTTCAAAAAGTCATGATGTATGGATTATTCTAAGTTGTATGGACCCCATGGATTGTGTTGTCATGAGTGATTGGATCTTGCTGCATATGTGATGATATTTTGAACTACATATAAGAATCAAAATGCTGAAAATGATCTTGTTGCCATCATATCATATGCCATGTTTTGATTGAGCCATAAATGTGAATGTGAACTATGATAAATGAGAATGCCGTCGAAGGTGTGAGCCGACGATGCCCCGGGAGTGTCGGGATGCCTGGCCCGGGAGTGTAAATGCCGGATGCCCGGAGTGTGTGTGCCGGATGTCCTCGGGTGTTTCGAGATGCCCGGGATGTGGGGGTGCCAGAAGCCCAGAGGTGTGAGCCGGGGGATACCTCGTGATGCCAGTTGGGGTACGAGATGCTTGGAGTGTGTGTGGCGGATGCCCAGAAGTGTGTGCCAGAGGCTCCTAGCGATGCGAAGCTGGGTACGAGCGATAAATGTGTGATGCAAATACTGGTCCCGGGAAAGAGAAATGTGGCGGTCCAATTAGAAGAATAAAAATTGAGAAATTGAAATCTAGTCATGCATGGTATGGTTGCATGTATGCATGTATGCTTGATGATGAGTGCATGGATGTATATGCACATATGGCATGATGGTATATGCATGTATTATTGATGATGAGTGCATGGATGTATATGCACATATGGCATGATGGTATATGCACGTATGCTTGATGATGAGTGCATGGATGTATATGCACATATGGCATGATGGTATATGCATGAATGCTTGAAGATGAATGCATGGATGTGTATGCATATATGGTATGATGACATGTGCATGGCTGCAAAGTAAGTAATGCTTGGATGTATAAATGATATGAACTATACTATGATGTCTTGATTGTTCTGTGTGATGCATTGAGTGGTTTATTGGATCTTTTACCCGCTGAGCGGTTGTACTCACCCCTTTTAGGGACTAACATTTCAGATTAGAAAGATGCCGCTCCCTACTGTCACGCGGGGTGTCTTTTATGGCCTTCCATCGGACATGGAGGTCGAGTGTGTGGAGATCGACTATCCCAACATCCCTGGTCTGACGTTCATTCGGGTTTGTGTATTAGTGATATATGACATGGGCCTAGTTGGGGGCCTGGTCATTTAGGAGTTCATATATGTTCACATTCGTCGAGACGGAGTGATGCGGGGGATGTTGCCGTCGTCACCGCCTGACACGCTGGGATGGGTGTGACGGCTTGCGCGTGAGGAGTAGGAGCTGCTACTTTTTGGACAATAGCCAACACTAGTAGATGGAGGATTTTCCATGATCGACAGAGAGGGTCGAGTTGTCTCTTTTTGGGGTTATGGCCGAGTGTAGTTAAAAGTCTTGGCCTTTCTTTTTGTTGTACCGACATGAGAAAATCCATCATGAAAATATGTAAATAAAAGTGTCTTGGCTTTATCTTTTCTTATGGTGTTTAGTGGTGTGCATTGTATCATGATTGTTGGAAGGAGAATTGGTAAGACTTGATTATGCTTCCGCAAATGAGATGCGCTGGGACCGTTATATAAAAAAAAAAAAAATAATGCCTAGGAACTAAGGTTCTTCTTTGGTAATCTATTGTGACCTTAGGTGTTTCGGGGTGCCACATTTAGGGGGTGAACTTGTTGAGACATTGTCTCACCCCATCATGGGCTTAACTTTTTAAGTCCTTAGATGGAGGATCTGACGCCCCCAGAGCTTGTTGAAGTGGAGTCGGAAGGATCAGTGATTGCGTCCGACGAATAGGTCGTAGGACAGCTTCTTTTTGGGACCGATCTTTTTGTACCTAAATCAAGTTGTTTATGAGAGTGTGGCTTTGGTGAATTGTTGCCCTGCTTTTCTATCCCATGATGTTTGCTGCTAAGGGGTTATTGTTTCGCTTTCACATGTGCATTAAAATGATTGGGTCAGCGACGTGTCCGGGAACGTCGCAAATTTTAATGACCACCGAGGGATGTGCGCGCTCGGGGTTCGGGGCATGATAGAAGCAATGCAAGAAGAACTCATACAATTCAATATTAATGATGTTTGGGAGCTAGTTCCAAAACCAAAAAGGAAGTGTGTGATTGAAACAAAGTGGGTATTCAGAAACAAGATGGATGAAAATGGCGAAGTAACCAGGAACAAAGTGAGGCTTGTTGAAATAGGTTATATGAAAGAGGAATGAATAGATTATGATAAGACATATGCACATGTAACCAGGTAAGAAGCCATTAGACTATTGCTTGCATATGCATGTTTTCATAATTTCAGGTTATTCCAAATGGATGTCAAGAGTGCCTTTCTAAATGAATTCATATAAGAAGTGTATATGGAACAACCGCTGGGATTTGAAGATCCCAGAAAACCAGACTTTGTCTATAGACTAAAGAAGGCTTTGTATGGTCTGAAACAAACACCTCGAGCTTGGTGTGAGAGACTGAGTGAGTCTTGGTAAACATTGGTTTTAAGAAAGGAATGGTTGACACAACCTTGTTTATCAAAAAGGAAGAAAAAGACTTTCTACTTATTCAAATATATGTAGATGTTATAATCTTTGGATCTTCTAACGAAAATATGTGCAAGAAATTCTCAAAATCTATGCAAGAAGAATTTAAAAAGAGTATGATAGGTGAATTAACCTTCTTTTTGGGTCTGCAAGTCGACAATCAAAGAAATGAATGTGGCATCCGGGAATTTCAACCGGAAATATTGATTTTGAGGGAAACGATATTTGTCTTTGAATGGCCATAGGGACAATTACATCATCGGCCACGATATTTTATCTCTTGGACCGAACCCCTTATGAAAATGTTAATTGATTATGAGAATGTTAATTGATTTCTATAAATAAAAATCAAAATCAAATGCCCTAAAGTGGTGTAGGAATTATGGGCTTATTATTGATATTTTTCTATGGGCTATTTAAATTGGACATAGGACGATTTGATAAATAAGACTTTGTTCTTGACTATGCACTTTATAGATTTGATGGATTAATGTCACAAAGTCTTTTGGCCATTTTATTATGCAATTAGATATTTATTTAAATGAGGATTAAGATGTATTATAAAAAAATAAAAAATAAACTTGGGCCATTTAAGTTTGGACTTTAGGCCCAAGTGAAATGGGCCTAAAGTGGGCCAAGAGGCCTGGCCCATGAAGCCCATTGGGCTGTCGACGCATGGAGGGGGAAGGAGGAGCTGCATGGCTTC
The DNA here is from genome assembly GCF_016545825.1 of Eucalyptus grandis. Classification (NCBI taxonomy): domain Eukaryota; kingdom Viridiplantae; phylum Streptophyta; class Magnoliopsida; order Myrtales; family Myrtaceae; genus Eucalyptus; species Eucalyptus grandis. Next base: position 12,900,037 of record NC_052617.1, on the reverse strand, counting down.
CTCTAAATGTCTTCGGCAAAGGAGACACTTGTCTCCTTCTTAGGGACAAGTGTCCCCCATGCAAAATGAGGGTGCATGCAAGTATATAAGCAACCAAAAGAGAGAGAGAGAGAGAGAGAGGGAGTGGCTGGTTTTGAGAGAGAGAGAGAGAGAGTTGCGAGAGAGTGAGGAGCCGAGAGAGAGAGGGAGAAGCCGAGCGAGGGAGGAGGTCCGCTCGTCCGTCGCCGTCCATCCGCTCGTTCGTCGCCGTCCGTGTGCCATTGTTTGTTCGATTTTGGAGGCAAGTTAGGATCAATTTCTACTCTTGCATGTGTGTCTTGCATGTGTGGTTGAATTCTTGGGTGTTTAGAAGTAAGGAACCGAAGCTAGTGTGGTTTGTTCTTGAAAATGCTTGCTGATTTCGTGTATACTGCCCGACCCAGAAACTTGTGGAGGCTTGCATGCGTGTTTCAAGTTGGATTTTGAATTCGACTCCTTCATAAAAGTTGTAGAAAACATCTCAAAATATAACATACTAAAATTTGGGACAAAATGGTTGAGATTTAACGGGCAAAACCCTCTTCCTACGAAGACACTAGATCTGGAACTGCTTTGCTGACCTTTTGGTAGTTTTGAGGGTTGCATGTTGCTTTTTTACCGAGAATTTCTCTTCAACTTCTCCATGAAACTTGTAGAGAACATCCTAAAGACTAACATACTCAAATTTGAGGTTAAATGAGCAAGTGTAGCCTAGTGAATCGACTTTCTCTTGAAGACGGTAAATCTGGAAACATGGTACTGGATACCCGAGAATTCTTGGACCCATATGGTGACTATTCTTTGGAAATTTCGCTTATATCCCTTAATGAAAGTTGTAGGGGACCTCTTGAAGCAAAACATATCCAATCTTCAGAGGAAAAAAAGAAGGATAAGTGGGTGAAAACTTTACCTTTAGGAGATAGCTATACTGAACGTTTTGGTGCTAGAATCAGGAGTTTTGGACATCTATAGAAAATGATCTAGAACGAATCTGGCCCAAATGTCTTCATGAAAAATATAATTTAGTGTCTTAAATATAACCTGGTAAAATTTCATAATTTTCGGAGGTTATTCGGGTATTTTAATCGAATTATTGCAAAAACTGCGCAATCTGATTCTATCCGAAATTGCATGCTGTATTTGTGTGAGTTATATCTTCTTGTGTGGAACTCTTTTGGGCATGTGTTCTTCTTGAAATTGTTATCTTATTATCTTTTCTATCACATGTCTTGATTTCATGATTTTTGAGAATCATATGGATATTTAATTTAAATGTTTTCAAAAAAGGTACAAGCTGGAATTTTGTAAACTTCAAAAAGGCATGATAAATGGACTATTCTAAATTGTATGGACTCCATGAATTATATTGTTATGAATGATTGTGTCTTGCTGCATGTATGATGATGATTGGAGATGCATGTATGAATCAAAGGATGGAAATAGTCCAAAATTCGTAGGACCAAGGGGCAGCCATTTTTGGACCACTTGGATGGCTTGTTAAGGAAGCCTTGGTGCTGCAAATTGGTTGTGGATGATAGCCTTGACTAGTGGGGGCATGCAATGAGCACAAGGAGATATTTGTGTGGACTTTTAGGGCAATTGGGACCCTTCAAGCTTCGGCTGGCTTCTTCTTCTCCCCTCAGCTCACTTTATCCATTGTTGAGTGTCTTGAGAGCTCAAAGTTGTAGAGAAAGCCAACTGAGAGCCAGCAACAGCCGCCGGAGCCCGCACGCCGCCCGTCTACTCGTCGCAAGCCCACATGCCGCTCACGAGCCGTTCGTCTGTCCTACTTACGACCCACTTGTCCACCATCCTCCCGCGTGCCCTAGCCAAACCTCAGCTATGGGCTGAGGCTTCTAAGCCCATTTTTAAGCTTGTCCAATGGGCTGAGGCCTAAGCCCATTTTTAGGCTTGTCCATCCCTATTTAGGCTCGAGCGTCGCTTGCCTCCGCGTAGCTGTCGCCGTGGACTCACCGGATCGCAAAATTGATGAGTTTAATTGCTAAACTCAGCTTAGGAGTTAATTATGCTTAAGGTTTGATTAGTTTAGACTAATTATAGATTAGGTGATTAGTTAGATTAGATTAGTAATTTAATTGCTTAGTTATGCTTGTTAGGTGGTTAGATAAGATTAATTAAGGGAAAATTATATTGTACTATTTATTTGGATAGGTTCAGAAATTTTCTAGGCCCATTTAGGTGGTTAGATTAGCATTTCCAGCCTAAGTTGGTATTTATTGTATTTAAATTGCATTATTTAATACTTTTGTAATTTTTGTAATTATTTATTATCTTCCGGAAATTATACCGGGATAGCCGATTATCATAATTTTGTTTTGATTGCAATGGTGTGCTTAGTTTATGCAATTAAATGTTAATTTGCAAATTTAGTGGTGATTGTGATTTTGGTTAATTATTTCAAAATTGTGAAAGTTTGGTATTTTAATAAGAAAATACCAGGCATCGATTTTTAACGCGAAAAATAATTTTTAGGTACTATATTAAATAGTGAGATTTTTGAAAAGGAAGATATTGCATTTTTGGCTTAAATTGACCGTGTACCAACACACGATTATTTTATCGGGTGTTTTTAATACGAAGAAAATAGGCCGAGTTCATTATTTTAATTGATGAATTAGTGTGCGTCCTTAGCCAGGATTGATTGTTCTGTTGATAGATTGAAATGTTCCAAATAAGTAAGCTTGTATTCAATATTTTCAGTTCGGACAATCAATATATATAAGGCAAGGAATCCACAACTATCTTCTTGATGTTAGCACGATGATTCATAGTCAGATCATATCCTTATTCCGTTGAGATTGAATATTAAGGTATGATCTTCACAATGTCCTTGAGTGTAATAATAATAGTTGATGATACATATTAAAGTTTCCACATGGAAAAACTTACCATTAGAATCAAAAGATAATTAAGCAAAGTTTTGTCAATCTTCCAAATCAATTAGGAAATTTTATTTAACAATCTCCCCTTTTCATGATGAAAAAACTTTCCTAGCAGAACTTAGACAAGATGTGATATAGATATTGCTTTGAATTTAGCAAGATTTGAAATAAAGCACAGTTCATAATTTATAAGAATATTGAATATGAGAAGCTGTGATTCTTATAGAATTTCTAGATACTCTAAAAGTGCAAGATAAGAAATAAGAAATTTTCAACCAATCTTGTGCGAATTTTGTCCTCACAGCATACTTGTAGATTGTAAATATCAAAATCTACAAACATCCAAAAGGGAGTCTACAAATCGAAGTCATGCAACTAAAAAATATCTCCCCCTTTTTGTCAACAACACAAAAGGTTATAGCAAACCATAATAGATAGCATATGATATATCAAACCATAGTTCAACATCGAGTAGCACACCTATATATGGGTGCAAAATAAATACCAAATCGAATATTCAAACAAAACATTAAACCAACTCCTACGAAATTGCCTGAAAAAGTGGTTTTTAAAAGGTTATTTCGAGGAGGATGGTTGATTTGGGTCATGAACAAGAGGGCTTGGAGAAGAAGGGTCCTTTGGAGGAACGTGAACCAAGACATAGCAGCTCAGGTTTGTTATAGCCTATTCAACTTTCTTCAGCTTCTTGTTTGCATCCTACATCAGTTTCTGCATTTGAAGCTCCAACTCCTTGATTTCATCCTTGATTTCCAACAGTGCCTGAAGGATATTGCCACTAAGAGTTAGCCAAAGGTTATGATGGAGGAATGATTTTGGCAAGTGGATCCTTGTCAATCTCCCAGTCAATCTGTTTAACTTGTGCAGCCCCTACATCTTTTACTTGCTCCCCCTCAATTTGTGCACTTTTCTCAGTCTATGCATCTAATAACACTATAAGAATAGAGTTATTTTATCTATTTTAGACAACAAATAATTTAATATCTATTAGAAAATATTTGCATTTCCTTTTGATTATTCAAATTTTCTTTGTTTATGCAGAATAATGAAATATGGAGAAGATAAGGAAAAGAAAGGAAAAAATTAGGAATTCAAATAAAAAAGTAGTGGAATATAGATATCAAATCAAGGAATCCTTGATTTTGTTCCCTAATATTATCTGCAAGCATTGGAAGATAGATATCAAATAAAAAATCCTCTTATTTACTCCCTAATTTTATGCACAATTGCTTGGAGATAAATCTTGGATATATTATATAAATATGAGAATATTGAGAGCTTGAGGGAGCAGTTAGGTTTTCGCTAGATCGTTTTTTATTATTCAAATGCAGCATCCTAGATAGTTTTTCAAGTATTTTGAAGAGAAGACAAAAGTAGTGACAAAATTCTTAATCTTTGATTCAAGATGTTGGGTTTGATTTATATTTTTATTTCTTCTTCTACTATGTTCTGATTTTCTTATGTTAGGGCTACGATGTAGCCTAACCATGATGATGTAAATTTCATAATTTTTATGTTTTGCAATTGATTTCATTCATGTGAGTTATATATTATTGTGCATAATGCTTTTGAATGATTGGTCACCACTTAAATGATCTATTGTACATGTTTGAGATTGAAAAGTGATAATATGCAATTGCTCATTATAATATATAACCGTGAATTAAACGTGGATATAGATAAATCGCGTTATTTGTGTAGCTTTTGGTGATAAAGTGATCCAAAAGACTCATTGTAAACCGGGAATATTCATAGTTTTTAATGCACTTATGTTTATTATAATTCACATAGAGATATAGTGGATTAATAAATTGAGTAGGTTTGCTATACTTGAAGATAGGATAGTAAATATATTAGAAAATTATGCTATTACATGTTTGATATCGTTCTTGTACCTACAACAATATGAAATTCATATCTAGTGGTTATGGTGAAATCGGATGCGCTAACATATTTATCTAATTGATTTACTGCATTTATTCTCCAAATTTTGTTTTTAATTTATTCTCAATTATATTTTGATTTGTTTGATAAATTTTACAATTAATCTATTTTAGTATTTAATTAGTTTATTAATCATCAATCTTTATGGGACGATACTCTTTCTTATCATTATATTACTATTCAACATGTTCATTTGCGTTTAGAATTTTACGGACAACATTTTGGCACCATTGCCAAGGATCATTTGTTTAATACTAATTAATATTGATATTAAATAATTCTAAGTTTAATCTAGCTTTCATTTTGTTTTATTTTTTAGGGTGTACATCGGTTTATGACATGTAGCCAACAAGGGAAATTTACTGAGCTTGATCCAAAAATTGAGCATACATTCAAAAGTCGATTGAGAGAAAGAGAAATCACGCCAAGAAGATGGCAAACGGTGAGAATGAAAATCCACGTAGACTCTTAAGAGATTATGTTGCACCAACAATTCAAGGTACCACATCAAATATCAGAAGACCTGCAATTCAAGCAAACGACTTTGCGATTAAGCCATCACTCATTCAAATGCAGCATCCTAGAGTCTCATGACAATCCCTAGATGTGCTATGAACCATGGATAGGTGATGGAAGCACCATCAAATTATATTGTAGCCATTAGATCTATGATTTGCAATAAGATTAAGGCCGAGCTTTTTAATGGATAATAAATTGATAGGAAAATTTTATTCTTGGCCATGCATTTTATAGGTTGGATTTTATTGAATTATGTTACTTAATATTATGGCCATATGAATTGGTAATTAGGTGATGATTAAATGGGAAAAATTAGAGAAGAATGGGTTGATTTTCTTAAGCCCAAGACTAGCCCCACCGTTCGGCCACTAAGGCCTGGCCCGCAAAGCCCAAAGGGAGGGCTACTGTCGATCGAATGGAGGGAGAGGCCCGGCCTAAGGAAGGCCCATCAACCTGCATGGGAAAAATGCCAAGTGGCTAAGAGGATTAGCCAAGTGGTATTTGCATGCAATCAAATGATTGCTAATCATTGCTAAAAGGGAAGAGAAGAGAGGGAGATTGGGCAGAGTGAGCGAGGAGTAGAGAGAGAGAGAGAGAGAGAGAGAGAGAGAGTTGCCGTGCGAGAGAAGGAGAGGAAGAGAGAAAGAGAGAAAGAGAGAAAGGAAGAAGGAGGCCCGTTGCTACCATGCGTGCCGCCTAGTCCCGCCGTCAAGCAGCCTTGCCTCGCCGTTCTTGTTTGCTATGATTCTCTTTGGATTAGAGGCAAGTAGAGTCCATTGGTCTACCCTTTGCTTGCTGTGGTTGTGATTTTGAATGCTGAAAATGCTTGAGCTGTGATGTTGAATGCTGGAAACTCGAATGAATGGTGGTACTGTTCCAAGTGAGTTGTTGCATGTAGAAACAGTCCGACATTTGGTGATTTCGTGAGCTGCATGAAATTTTCTAGTGGGAATCTCACTTTGACTTCTTGATGAAAGTTGTAGAGGACTTCTTGAAAATTAACATACTAAAAATTGAGATGAAACAGACAAGTATTGATTGGTGAAATGATTTTCCTTTGAAGAAAATAGATTTGGAAACTATTATGTTGGTTTATTGTGATTCGGTGAATTTTGTGAAAATTATCCAGTCCGAATTCGATCTCGTGTTCTTGATAAGAGTTGTAAAAGACATCTTGAGGAGAAACATACTGAAATTTGAGAATAAACGGACCAATATTGATCAAGGAAATGATTTTCTTTGAAAGAGATTAAATCTGTAGATTTAGCCGAGGGTTAGGGTGAGTTGTAATAGTCATATATTTTAATACAGAAGGAATTAGACCTAGATTTCTTCATGAGACTTTTACCTTTAGATCATATATATAACATATTAAAATCTCAGAATTTTCTGAGTTCATTTAAGGGTTTAATCGAAATTATTTCCGAAACTGTGCAAAAGTTGTGCTAGAATTTCTTTTGCTGTGATGTATGGATCTATGTGATTGATGTGAAAATTTATTGACATGGTGTTCTCCACAAAATATCTTCCTCTCGATCTTTTTTTACATCATGTTAAATTTTCAGAATTTATTGAGATTTTTTACTAATTTTCCAAGAATTTTTACTAAAGAGGTACATTCTGTTTTACCCGAAAATTGGTTCTATTTTCAAAAATCAATGAACTGCTTTATGAAATATGATATCGTGGGTGTTATGTGCACTACATATATGGTAACATTTGGCATATTACATGACATCAAAAAGCTGGTTTAGACCTTTCAAATTGTTGTATCAAATGCCATGTTGAAAATGAGACATATATGTGATTATAAATCGTGATAATAATGATACCATCGGAGGTGTGAGCAGATGATGCCCCAGGAGTGTCGGGATGCCCGAAGTGTGTGTGATGGATGCCTGGAGGTTTGTGCCGGAGGGTCTTCGGGAGTTTTGAGATGCCTGGTGGTATACGGTACGTAATTCCAGGGGGATACCTGGTGGTATGTTGGTATGTAATCCTGGAAGCCCTGGAGGTTTGTGCCAAGGGGGATTCCTCATGATGCTAGATAAGGTGCGAGATGCCCGGAGGTTTGTGCCGGAGGCCCAGAGGTGTGTACTAGAGGTTCCTCGCGATGCCAGGTTGGGTGTGAGCGATACATTGAGGGATGTAAACATTGGTCCATGAAAGAAAAATGATGAGATCCTTTTGAAAAAAAATGAATTGATTCATGCGCATGGGTGTGTGCATGTGGCACGATGCCTGATCTGCTTATGAAAGTAAATTGATGCTATTTGATATCGAGAATGCGATCATGAAGGCTTGAATGGATCTCATGGGGATGTATACATGATTGCATGCATGATATGAATCATGCATATGTATGTGCATATGGCATGGGATGAACCTCATGGAAATACAAGCATAACTGTATGGTGGTATATGCATGATGGCATGGTGAGATATGCATGACTGCATGGCAATATATGCACGACCCCATGGTGATTTATGCTCGATAGCATGGATGATATGTGCTTTACTTGTGATATCTTGATTGTCTTGCTTGTTGCATTGTGTAGTTTGATGGATCTTTATTGCTAAGTGGTTTTACTCACCCCTTTGGGGACAAACATTTCAGGTTGAGCAATACCTCTAGCACCTGTCACGTGTGGTACATTTTATGGCTTACCGTCTGATGTAGAGGTCGAGTGCACGGAGCACCCCTGCGTTGGTGTTTTTGGTTTGGTGTTCATCCGAGTCCGTGTTTTGGTTATGTATGATGTGGGCCTACCCGATGGCCCCGTAGTACAAGAGTTTCTGTTTGTCCTTGTTCATCGAGATGGGAGGATGATGGGGATGCTGCCGTTGCCACCGGCCGATGCACTAGGATGGGTGTGATAGGAGCGTGTGACTGGTGGAGGTTGACACTTTTTCGGATGGCCGACACTAGCTGATGGATTAGTGTATATGTTTGATGTATAGTCGAGTTCTTTTTGGGTTTAGCCAAGCTTACTTAAAGTCTTGGCCTTTTGTTGAACTGACTTGTGAAATTCATCTTAGTTATGTAAATAAGAGTGATTCGGCCCTAATATATATATGAAATGTTGTAGTCGGTGTGTATGGCATTGTATTTTTTTGGTTTAAATAAGGGTTAGGGAGATGATGAGTATGCTTCCGTTTTATGAATTGTGCTGGGACCAATCTAAAGGATGTAAACTCCCAAGTTGTATGGACCCACTACAATTGAAATGGTATCAAAGTGGCATGTTATTAGGACAAGTGAAAAGTAAGTAATCTGTGGCGACCCTAGCGGATCGGGGGCCGTGTAGAGGGGTGTCACATCAAATGCTTCAACAATCAATGCAATTCAGTGGGCTACCAAGTGATGATCCAAATGCTCACATCAATGCTTTTCTTGAAATCTGTGACACCGTTAAATATAATGGAGTTACAGATGATGCTATTAGATTGAGATTATTTCCATTCTCTCTTAGAGACAAAGCTAAGAGTCGGCTTTCTTCTCTTCCTACAGAATCAATCACTACATAGATTGATATGGCTCAGAAATTTCTTAGTAAGTTCTTTCCACCTGCAAAGTCTGGGAAGATGTGTAACGATATAACTAATTTTATGCAGACGGATAATGAATCATTATATGAAGTATGGGAAAGATTCAAAAAATTTCGTAGGAGATGCCCACATTATGGACTACCCGTATGGATGCATGTACAAACTTTTTATAGTGGCTCTAGTACAAATCTTCATTCTATAAATGATGCAGCTATAGGGGAACTTTAAATGATAAAATACCCGAAGAAGCCTACAATCTATTAGAGGAGATGGCATCCAATAGTTATCAATGGCCTACTGAGAGACTACCAATGCGAAAAGCTAGCAGAGTTCATGAAGTAGATGCTTTTGCTGTAATTGTTGCACAATTTAAAGCACTCAACAAAAAGCTAGATAATATGAGTATTTCAACCATGAAAATTTGGAATTTGACATGTGATTTTTGTGGTGGAGTACATGTTAGCATAGAGTGTCAAGTAGGTAATACTGTAAACATTCTAGTGAAAATTCTAACTTTGTTGGGAATTTTAACAAGTCACAAAATAATCCCTACTCCAACGCGTACAATACGGGATGGTGCAATCATTCAAAATTTTCATGGAATAATCAGAATATGACGAGACCACCTAGATTCAAACAATCACGATAGACAAAGTCAAATTTAGAAGATATAGTCACCAAACTTGCTAATACAACTCATGACTTCATCAAAAGCACATATGTGAGATTTCAAAACCAAGAGGCTTCAATAAGAAATCTGAAGATGCAAGTGGGTCAATTAACAAGCATGATGTTAGGGAGACAACAGGGTTCTTTGCCGAGAAACACAAAGAAAAATCCAATTGAAAACATAAAGGCTATGACCCTGAGAAGTGGTAGTGGGAGAAGAATATGTCAAAGAGGAGATTTTCAAAGACAATGAAGATGTGATCAATAAACAATCAAAGGAGACAAGCAAGAGCAAACTTTTTCCTAATAATCCCAAGCCATATGTGCCACCAATTCCATTCCCTTAGCAACTCTAGCAGCACAAAATAGATAAGCAATTTTCTAAATTTTTTTAGGGATAAGTACACTAATGGTGCCATAAGTTGTGTACAACGCTCACTTTGGTGCCAAATGTTTTCGCCAGATCACTTAAGTGCCAAATCGAAGGAAAAACAATCACTTTGGTGCCACCGACGACAGATTCCGACCAAAATAATTACGTAGCTTTTATATTTAAAAAAAAATAATCAAGAAGCCTTTTAAAAGACATTGTTTTCCGTCTTCCTTAAGAAAATGACGTCATTTTGCCGTCCTACGTGGATAGCCTCACAAAAACAATGCCATTTTTTTATTATATTTTATTTGGAGATTGAAATTAGAGTTTTTTTGTCCGCCATTGCTCGTCCGCCATCGCTCGGTCGCCGTCCCTCGGCCACCGTCACTCGGCCGTCGTCCCTCGACCACCGTCCCTTGGCCACCTTCGCTCAGCCGCCATCCCTCGACCTCCATCATAGATGCTTGCCACAGCAAGACAAAAGAAAAAAAAACAAACAGAAAATCCCGAGATAGAGGGAGGTGTTGACGATGAGGGCAAAGGAGGGGATGGCAGGGCCACGGCCGCCGCCTTCGTCATAGCTGGCTTTGCCAACAACCTCCGTGGCGCTCCAGATCTTTGCAGCTACCATTGGCCAAATCACTTGTGCTTCTGGAGATTCTTCGAGCTCGCGTTTCCCTTGCACCCAACGATATTCCTTTGGAAAAGACGGTGGTGGGGCTAAGATTCGAGGATTTGAAAGGTTGATAAGGTGATTGAAAATGGGGAAAAACGATTGGGGATGGGCAGAGGTGAATACGTGGTTTCTTTTCTGGAAAATTACTGGTGTTGCTGGTTCTGCGCTGCTGGTGTTGCTGGTTCGGCGCTATTGGTGTTGCTGGATTTGTTCGGGGAAGAAGACGACACAAAACGGCGTCGTTTGGGGATTTAGTGTGGCATCCCAAAAATTCAAAGTCAAGTTATAAGGTGTGTTAAAGTCTCTAATTGGGTAATGAAATTTGCTTATGATTTATGCTTTAGCCATTAGTCTTTTTAAGATTAGGTGATTTGTGCTTATGGTCATGAGATTTTAAATATTGTAGATTAATAGTGATAATTTATGCTTGGCCATGCACCTTATGAATTAAATAAAAATGTCACAAGACTTTGGCTATGTGGAAATTAAAATTTAAAAATTTATGGAAGAGATTTAAAAAAAAAAAAAAAAGGGGGGGAAAAGTTAATTTTTATTTGGTTGGGCCTTAGGCCCATTGGCCTAAGCTTAGTGGGCCGAATGGCCAGCCCAAATGGAGGCCCACGGAGGGGCTGTCGCCGGCCACAAAAGGAGGCCCAAGCCCAAGCCCAAAAGCCCAAGCCCATTATACATGCAATGAGACAAGTGGCACAAAGGAAGATGGCATGCATTGGCTAATTAGGAGGCAACCTAATGATTACTAATGATGAGCTTTAGGGGGGGATAAAAAGGGAAGAGAGGAGAGAGAATGGCCGGTTAGCCATTCGCTCAAAGAGAGAGAGAGAGAGATTGTGTGAGAGAGAGAGGGAGAGCGGCCAAGAGAGAGGAGAAGCCGAGGAGGGAGTCGCCGTCGCTCGCCGTCCGTCCGCCGTGTGCTGCCGTGCTCACCGCCGTGTGCCGTCGTCCGTCCGGTCTAGAGGCAAGTTGGAGTCCTCTAGCTGCTCTTGCATGTGTGTGTGTTATATGTATGTCGAGTTTTGGTGATTAGGAGAGGAAAACCGAAGTATGGATGGCTTGTTCTTGAGTGGTGTGGCTGTTTTCAGTCGAACAGTTTGAGTCAGAATGTTGTGTGAGCTTGCATGTATGTTTGAAGTCCTATTTTGGCTTTAATTTCTTCATGAAAGTTGTAGATAACATCTTGAAATACAACATACTAAAATTTGGTGGAAAATGATGGAGATTTAAGGGGTTAAACTCTCATTCTACGGAGACCTCAGATCTGGAACAGTTTCACTGACATCTTGATGGATTCGTGGTTGCATGTTGATTTGCGCTAAGAATCTCTCTTCAATTTCTTCATGCAAGGGGACATCTTAAAATACAACATACTTGAATTTGAAGCAAAATTAACAAGTATAACCTCATCAATCGACTAGATCTCGAAGACAGTAATTATGGAGATGTATTACAGGACAACCGAGACGTAGAGGTCGAGTGCGAGGAATTTGATTGTCTTTCTATTCCTGGTCTTATGTATATTCGAGTGCGCTGTCTAATTATGTATGACGTGGGTCTAGCTGGGGGCCCTGTTGTCCAGGAGTTCATATCTGTCCATGTTCGACGCGACGGGGTGATGCGTGGGATGCTGTCGCCGCCATCGCCTGATGCACTGGGATGGGTGTGAGGGCCGTGCATGACGAGTAGGAGCTGGATCTTTTTGGGGATCGTTAGCCGACACTGATGATGGGGATTGTGCATGCGAGTTGTAGAGGGTCAAGGGTTCTTTTTGGGATTTTAGGCCGGATGTGGCTGAGTCTTGGCTTTTCCTTTTGATGTACCGACCCAAAAGAAGTCCCATTTTGAAAATATATGTAAATAAAGTGTTGTGGCTTGTCTTTTAATCATGATGATTAGTGGTGTGTATTTGTATCATGGTTGCTGGAAGGAGAGATGGTAATGTTTTATTTTGCTTTTTATTATGAGTCGCGCTGGGACCATTTTAAAAAAAAAATGTGTCCACTAATAACGACGCCTCTTCTAGGATGAAAGGTAATAAGGTGTAACATTGGCGCTGGTGGTGACCTGCGAAGGGTTTGGGGTGCCACATTTAAGGTTTTGAATTTGGGGGAAAGACACAAAACAACGTCGTTTTGTTGTTTAAATGCTGACTATACTCTCCGACGAGCCACATTGGCTTAAAAAATTAATAAAAAAAGGCCACATAAGATTTCTAGCTGATCAGATCGGCGTTGGCACCAAAGTGAGCATTTTTCAAATTTTTTGGCACTTAAATGATCCGATGGAAACTTTTGACAACAAAATAAGCACCGTACACAACTTATGGCACCATTAGTGTACTTATCCCATTTCTTGATGTACTTAAAACATTGCACATTAACATTACTTTTGCAGATGCCTTAGCACAAATGCCTAGTTATGCAAAAAATTTTAAGGAGATTTTGGCAAACAAAAGGAAATTGGAGGATTATGAAACTGTGAAGTTAAATGAGAAGTGTTCAGCCATCCTACAAAACAAATTATCTCCAAAATTAAAAGATCCAAGGAATTTTACTATTCCTTGTACTATTGGGGATTCTTATTTTGAAAAAGAATTATGAGATAGGTGCAAGTATTAATCTGATGCCTTATTCAGTTTTTAAGAAATTAGGATTGGGCAAGGTTAAAGCAACTACAATGTCACTTCAGCTGACTGATTGATCAATTAAATATCCGAGAGGTATTGTGGAAAATATTTTGGTAAAAGTTGACAAATTTATCTTTCCTGTAGATTTCATAGTTTTTGATATAAAGGAAGATTTTGAGGTACCACTTATCTTAGGTCGACCTTTTCTAGCAACAAGAAAAGCTCTTATTGATGTACAACAAGGGAAGTTAATTCTTAGAGTTCAAGATGATCTTGTTTCATTTAATGTTTTTAAAGCAATGAAATATCCATCTAATGATAATTCTTGTTTTAAAGTTGAGATAGTTGACAAGTTGATGAGTAAGGTTTTTCTGGAAATTTTTTTTAAAGATCCACTTGAAGCATGTCTGATTTGACTAAGGGACAAAGATATACAGAATGAGAAGATAAATGAGTACGCAAATTAAGCCGCCAATTTTTGCACCTCGCGGGTTACTGTTCACGGTATGTTTCTCTCAACTAGTTTCTCGAGCTACTATTCATCAGCCGGTTGAAATGGTGATTCCCAGAGATCTAGCCATCGGAATGAGCTGATTTTTAGAGGGACGATCCCTCTCACTCTCCTCTACATCTCCACTGAAGAGATTTCCATGAGCTGGTCTAGATTGAAAGATATCCACAACCCTAGCCCTAGTTTGTTTTCCGGTTTCTGCACTGGTTTGGTTTGGCTTTATGGATCCCCCGAGAGTTCTACCAGTCGGAATGGGATGATTTTTGGAGGATAGCTTCCTCTCATCCTCATCTTCCATCCCACTGAAGAATTTTTGATGGGATGATCTCTATCAAAAGATATCTGCAATAATAGCATTGGTTCGTTTTTACCAGTTTCGGCACTGCTTTTCTTCTAGTTTTCTTCATCCCACGAGAGCTCCTCTGGTCGGAATGGGTTGATTTTTGGAGGAAATCTTCCTCTCACTATCATCTTCCATCCCATCGAAGGAATTTGGCTGGGTAGAGCTAGAATTCGAGATCTGCCTTTTTCCAGAAATCGTTTGCTTAGACTGTCTACTGAGGCTGTTGTTGGTTTGAGTGGTTCCGGTTATTTTTTTGGCCTCATTTTTGGACAGGGAGGTCATATAGGGTCCCTTATCTAGCCCTCTCAACGGAATCTCATTTCGTGCCCTACAGCATTGGATTTCGTTGTTTTCGTGGCCTCCTGCGAACTGCTTCTACAGCAAGCCTCTGGAATCGAATTCTTCTCATGTTCTACTGGTTCTGGTTGGTTTTTTGGCCTCATTTTTGGACAGGGAGGTCGTATAGGATCCCTTATCTGGCCCTCCGAACGGCGTCTCATTTCGTGACCTACAGCTTCGGATTTCCTTATTTTTGCGGACTCCGCGAGGCGCTTCGCGAACAGCTGCAGCAAGCTTCTGGATTCGTGGTCTTCTGGTTTTCTGCTGGTTCTGCTGTCCAAGATTGATCTTTCACCAGGCCTAGGGGTGTCGCTCAACTTAGTCTAGGTCAGTCGATCCTTCATCCCTTATCTGTTCGTAGTTCTTTGCACCGGTTCGCTCGATTCTATCTTGGTGCGGGTTTCTGTCTTTGTGTGTTTCTTTGCTGCATTTTGGTGTTGGCTGGCTTCTCTGGACTGGGTAAGGGTGACTGGAACTTGGCAGTCGATCCCACAGTGCACGATGGCCAGATCCTTCGGTTGAGAGTGGAATGTAGGCCGGTGTTTGTAGAAATGTTTGCTGAATCTGTTTTGCCGGAAACACTCCTTCTAGCCAGCCTTTGGCTAGTGGCCCTTTGGGGCACCCATTCCCCTCTCTTGGGGATGTGCAGCATTCAGTTCAGTTAGGAGTGGATATGGCCACCTCTTCCGGATATCCTCATCCGAACAGCAAGCTGAAAGGCCCGCAAGGACAGTCCTCAAGGTCGCACCGATCCAGGGGAAGAAGCCGCAAGAGATCGGTCTCCAAGCGTCCGGCGCAACCCCCGACTGGTCACCATGATGCCCCAGCACGTTCCTAGGCAAATGTGGCTCGGGTCACGGTGAAAGGCTCTAATTTGTCATTTGTTCCGCCCACTTTTGTGGATGGAGAAGCTGTTGTGGACCTCCCAGATGAAGCTCTCGATGCCATGGATCCGAAGTGGCATGATTGCTTGGTTGGATATCTGGTTGGGAGAAGGAGCCTACCTTTCGGTTTGTTGGAGCAAGCATTGAGGAAGACGTGGGGCTCTAAGATTGGTGAAATCTTCGCCAACGATCAAGGATTCCTCTTCCTCTAAATCCCGAACCCCGAGTTTAGGAGAAAGATCCTTGAAGAGGGGCCGATAACGATTGCTAGAGGGCCACTAATACTTCGGCAATGAAAGCCTCTCATGGACCTTAAGAGAGAAGACCAATCCGCCATTCCCATTTGGATTCGCCTACGCAACTTGCCACTTGAGTGTTGGATGGTGCCAGCGATGAGTGCGATAGCGAGTGCGGCGGGGAAGCCGCTATATGTTGATCAAAGGACCGATCAAATGAAGATGCTCTCCTTCGCGAGAATTTGTGCTGAGGTCACTGCTAATCAGCCAAGAGTTGAGATGGCCAAAGTCACCTTGAAGGGTGTTTCTCGGTCCATTAACATTGAATATGAATGGTTCCCGATTGCGTGTCTAGATTGCAACATGTTTGGCCATAACTACCGAGCTCCTCCCCGGGAAAACCCAACTAGGCGCACCCCGAATACTAGACAGGCTAATCGTCGTTTGGCCAGGCAGACTTCGATCGCTCCTGCTTAGCCGGTCATTTCCCCCTCGCCAGTTATGGAAGCTCTGGTTCCGCTGAGAACGCCCATTCCCCCTCCGGCTATTGCGTTGGAACAGGTAGTGAGCAGGCCATAAGCTATCCATGTTCCGCCTCAGGCTGCAAATGTCCCCTGTCCCACCTCGGCTGAGTTAGACCCGGTTCGGCTTCAGCCCTCCCCGGATTCTGTTCAGATGCCTCCAGATAGTGACCCTCCTCAATCGACTCCAGCTCTTTTGCCCGAGTAGGATCAACCTTGGAGAAAGGTGAAGAACAGGAGGCCTTGCTGCCCTTTGCTCTTCGTTGTTTAGCATAGTTTGTACATACTTTAGATGTATTTCGGATATTGGAATGTTAGAGGACTCTTGGATCCTTTGAGAAGAGTCGAGGTCCGTAAGTGGGCGCTCTCCAGTGGCCTGTGCTTGGTTGGGTTATTGGAAACTAAGGTCCCGGAATATCTTTTTAGCTCTCTGTCATCGGTGCTATTATTAGGGTGAACGTGGATTGCCAACTATGATTCTTCTCCGGGGGGCAGGGTGTGGATCGGCTGGGACCCTTTACTAGTCTGCTTTGAGGTGATATCCTCCAATGATCAGGTTATTCATGGAAGAGTCAGACTGATTTCCACAAGTTCCTATTGTTGTATTTCGGTAGTCTATGCTCATAATTCTTTTGTTTCTCGGAGACCTCTTTGGGTGGACTTGATCAGGATGAGTTCTTGTATTTTCGACTTACCTTGGATGGTGGCGGGTGACTTCAACGCCTTAAGAGACCCGTCTGATAGGCTAGGGGGTTCTAACGCCTAGCCGCCCTCTTTTGATGAGTTTAATTAGTGTCTGCGTCAAGCAGGGTTTGAGAACTTGAGATATGTTGGACTTAGGTTTACTTGGTCAATGTCTTCAGGGGCTAATCGGAAAGTGAGGAAGATCGATCAGGTTCTAGTTAACACTCTTTGGAGCTTGCATTTCTCTTACTCAGAAGCTTCCTTTTTACCGTCCGGTATTTCAGACCACTCTCCTATGGTGGTCAAGGTGATCCAGCCAATTCTTCGAAGAAAGCCCTTCAAATTCTTTGATTTTTGGATGGAGCACCCATCTTTTCAGAATATTCTTACCCATGTGTGGGAGGCCCTGGGTGATGGTGTACCTATCTTCAGGCTGGTTACCAAATTGAAAGCACTCAAGAGGCGTCTTAAGCAACTTAATAGAGACTATTTCTCTAATCTGTCTGAGAGGGTGGCTCAATCTAGAAATGCTCTTAGACTAGCTCAAGTGGATCTTCAACATGACCAAACCAATGTCCTCTTGGCGGAGCTAGAAAAAAGTCATCGTAGGACTTTCATTGAGTTGAGGAGTCAGGAGCAAGCTTTCTTTAGACGGAAATCCAGAATCTATTAGCTTGAAATGGGTGATAAAAACACTAAGTACTTTCATCACTCTATGACTTCAAGGCAGCTGAGGAATAGGATTATATCGGTTCTTGATAGGAATGGCGACCTTGTCTCCGAGCCGAGCCTTGTTCAGGATACGTTTGTCGCTCACTTTAAGGAGTCGTTTGCATCACAATCTCTTCCTATGGGACCAGCTTTTGGAGACCTTCAGCAAGCTATTCAGAGGATTAGATCGCTTCTATTAGCCGTCCCTTTTCAGAAACAGAAATTAAGGACACTATCTTTTCTCTAGCGCGTGGAAAGGCCCTAGGGCCGGATGGGTTTGGTGTCAAATTCTTCAAGAGTAACTGGGATCTTGTTGGGCCTTTGACGGTTGAAGCAGTTAAAGATTTCTTTGTTATGGGGAGACTGTTAAGGGAGATTAATTCCACCATCCTGATGTTGATCCCTAAGATTCCTAATGCTACCTCGGTAAATGATTATAGGCCCATTACTTGCTGCAATATGATCTACAAATGTATTATCAAGGTATTGGCCAACCGCATCGCCTCAGTGCTTCAGGACATCATAAGCCCTTCTTAGAATGCGTTCGTTAAGGGTCGACGGATTAGTGATAATATTCTCCTAGCCCAAGAGTTATTCGTCCGATTTCACCTGCAGCTTTATCTCCCCAAATGTGCAGTGAAAGTAGACTTTCAGAAAGCATACGATACGGTGGATTGGGAATTCCTTGAATTGGTTCTTCATGCCTTTTGGTTCCCAGACCATTTCATTTGTCTTATCATGATATGCGTTCGTACTCTTATGTTTTCTATCTCCTTAAATGGGGATCTCCATGGATTCTTCCCTAGTAGCCGCGGCCTTCGACAGGGTGAACCCCATATCTCCTTATCTTTTCACCTTGGTTATGGAAGTTTTCTCAGGGATCCTTACATCTCGTGCAGAGCAGCTGGGCTTTAAGTTCTCTTGGAGGTGCAAGGCCACTCAGTTATCTCATCTTTTCTTTGCGAATGATGTCTTCCTCTTTTGCCGTGCGGATATGGCCTCCATCCTATTGCTGAAGGATGGGCTGGATACCTTCTCGGAATGGAGTGGACTCAAGCCGAACAACAGCAAAAGTGAGGTATTTCTTGTAGGGGGATCGGATGACTTGAGAAGTCAGATAAATGATACCCTCGGTTTTGTGGAAGGAAAATTGATGGTACGTTATCTAGGAGTGCCTATTATATCCTCGAGACTCGGCAAGGCGGATTGTGTAGCTCTAGTTGATCACATAATGGTTAGGGTGC
This sequence comes from Eucalyptus grandis, assembly GCF_016545825.1. NCBI lineage: Eukaryota > Viridiplantae > Streptophyta > Magnoliopsida > Myrtales > Myrtaceae > Eucalyptus > Eucalyptus grandis. The sequence continues at coordinate 12,881,254 of NC_052617.1, read as the reverse complement.
AATCCTGGACCCATCGATTTCTCTCCCTTGCAAGGAGAGTTCAACTCATAAGGTCAATGCTCCATGCAATCCAAGCCTATTGGGCTAGTGTATTCATTATCCCCGTAGCAGTTCTGGATCATATCGAGCAGATTCTTAGACAGTTCTTATGGAAGGGGCCCAGCCTTGGCAAGGGAGGAGCTAAGGTTTCCTAGGAGGATGTTTGTCTCCCAAGGGAATAAGGGGGTCTTGGGATTCGGAGCTTGCGAGAATGCAATAAGGCGGCGATGCTCAAGCACATCTGGATCCTCTTCACGGATAAGGAGTCTCTTTGGTGCAAATGGATTCACTCTACCTTTCTAGGAAAGACGAACTTCTGGGTGGCTAAGACACTGAGCTGCTGCTCGTGGGCTTGGAAGAAAATCCTCCACTTAAGATCTGAATTCCGCCTCAACTTCCACTGGAAGATTGGTGATGGCCAGGGGACATCCCTTTGGTTTGACCATTGGCATCAGAGAGGTCCACTTTGGATCTTATTTGTTTGAAGCGAGACTATCTCGATTTGGTGCTACCTTGGTATGCGGTTTGTTGCAAACCTTTTTCTTGCGGGTCGAATTCAAGTCATTGATGGATTCCGGAACCAGCCCCTTCCGGTTCTCACAGGGGTTCTGAATAGATTTTTTTGGAGGGATAATCCTTCTAGTGTCTTCTTGGTCGCCTCAGCTTGGCATATACTCAGAAGAAGGAAAGACAGGGTTGGATGGTCATCCTTTATTTGGAATAAGGCCATCACTCCGAGATACCAATTCAACCTCTGGCTGATCACTAAGAACCGGCTTCCTACCCAAGCTTTTCTTATGTCTCATGGGAGAATTGGGAGTGACATATGTGCCTTTTTTCAAGTTGACACCGGATTCAATTAACCACCTCTTCTTTGGTTGCTGCATCACGGCTAGTATGGCATACTTTTCGGCGGCCAGGTGCAACCTCCCATGGAGAAATGGGACTTGGACAGAAAATCTTTAGTGGGCAATGAGATTCCTCTCAGGTAAGGATTTCTATCACACCATTGGTCGTTTCTCTTTTGGAGCTCTATGCCATCTCATTTGGAAGTATAGAAACAACATCCTCTTTAGAGAGCATCCGATTGTGGTTACGGCTTTCAAGAAGCATCTTAAGTTGTGAGGGATAAAGCCTTAACCTTCAAAAGTGTGGAAGATTGCTCGAGAAATAGGAGGTTACAAAGAAATTGGGGCCTTGACCCATCTATCTTCAGCTCTCCTATGTTGTACTGGGTGGCGTGTGTGTATGGATTATAAAATATTGAATGATGCCACTAGAAAAAATCAATTTCCTTTACCATTTATTGATCAGATGTTGGAAAGACTTGTGGGCATGAGTTTTATTGCTTTCTTGATTGATATTCGGGGTATAATCATATTCCTATTTTACCAGAAAATCAAGAGAAAACTACTTTCACTTGTCCCCATGATACTTTTACTTTTAGAAGAATGCCCTTTGATATTTGTAATGCACCAGCTACTTTTCAAAGATGCATGATGGCTATTTTTCTACTATGGTTGAAAAAATATTCAGATTTTCATGGATGATCCGTTTTTGGCTTATCATTTGATTCTTGTTTAAATAATTTGGCTTTAGTCTTACAAAGATGTGAGGACACTAACCTTGTTTTGAATTGGGAGAAGTGTTACATTATGGTGCAGGAAGGAATAGTGCTCAGCCATAAAATTTCTCAAAACAGAATAGATGTCAATTGAGCCAAAGTGGAGGTCATTGCAAAATTGCCTCCGCCAACATCTATGAAACTTGTCAGTGGATTTTTGGGGCATGTAGGATTTTACAGGCGATTTATAAAAGAATTTTCAAAAATTGCTAAATCTCTTTCTAATCCATTGGAAAAATATGCTCCTTTTAATTTTTCTATCAAATGCATACAAGCTTTTAACACTTTAAAAGAGAAGTTAATGTTAGCACCAATTATGGCAACACCAAATTGGGATTTACCTTTTGAATTGATGTGTGATACTAGTGATTCTATAGTAGGAGCTGTTTTGGGATAAATGAAGAATAAAAATTTTCGAACTAGATACTATGCCAATCAAACCTTGTCAGGTGCACCATTGAATTATTCAACAACAGAAAAAGGAACTTCTGGCAGTAGTTTTTGCTTTTGATAAATTTGGTTCTTATTTAATTAACTCAAAAGTTATAGTTTATTTTGATTACTATACTCTTAAGTATCTGCTTGAAAAGCAAGAATCAAAACCCCGGTTAATCAGGTGGATTCTATTGCTACAAGAATTTGATTTGGAAATCATAGATAAGAAGGGAACTGAAAATATAATTGTAGATCACTTATCAAGAATTCCAAATTCAAATGAAGGATAAGACTAATTTTGGAAAAGTTCCCTGATGAGAAAAAATTTTCCATCAAGTCCACAAAAATTCCCTAATATGCTAACTTTGTAAATTATTAAGTAATGTTCTTCCTCTTGAATTATCATATCAATAGAAGAAAAAGCTCTTTTTTGATGTTAAAAATTATTTTTGGGAACAACCTTTCTTGTTTAAAGTATGTGCAAACCAGGTCATAAGAAGATGTGTTACAGATGAAGAGAATGCAAACATTCTACATCATTGTCTTGACGAAAAGGCAAGTGGCCATTTTGGTGCCACCAAAACTGCAGCTAAGATTTTACAATCTGAATTTTATTGACCCATACTTTTTAAAGATGCATACTCCTATGTAGCTTCATGTGATAAGTGTGACATCCTTATTTTCAAGCTCTGTTTTCGATTGAATAAGTTGGGATTTTCATCGATGCACCTATAGTTATTTTCTTTGAGTTGGTCACTCATAAGATAACTAGTCTATCGGAGTTCGTTAAGGGTTTTAATGCAATAGACTTGAGAATTTGATTAGGAATCGATTGCTTAACCGTGCTAATCTGCAAAGGTCATTACGGCACAGTTAAAAATCAATTATAGATAAGAGATAGGTTGATTGGACAAAGGCATGTGATTAGTGCATGGGTGATTTCACCTAATTGCAAAATTCTTGTCGATTGGCACTAGACCGATTTTTCTATCGTTTTGATACCTTATGTCCATATTTGAAACTTCGAGATTTTCATGACAACAAAGAGTCGCCAACGTGTCGAAGATGTACATTGTGGCTCAAAAATAATTGACCACAGGTTCATTGCACTTCCTAAAAGATGCTCGGTAGGTTAGGTCACACTAAAATTGCGTCAGATTGAAATTAACCGCAAATTTGAACCCGATTTTAGAAATTGAAAATTCTGTGATGTCACGATTCATTTTAGAAACGTCGACTCATCCTCTCGAAGGATTTTTGGCGAGTCTGAGATTTTTACGGAAAGTTAATTTGGATATTTTGGAAAAATGAAAAGAATTCGGATGGGAAAGAGAGTGGCCATTTTTGCTGTCCAAAACTTGTTATTCGTGGGAATTTATGTGCAAGAAAGTAAGTGGGAACCAAGTAAGTCAACATGGAGATTTTCGGGGACCAAATTGGATGGAATTGAAGTCCAAATTAATGAAATTCGTAGGCTAGAGGGGCTATCACATTTTGGTCTTCATCTTGGCTTCAATTGGTAAAAGTTGGTGTTGAAATTAAGCATGGGTGACCTATTGATTATTGTTGGCTAAAGTTGGGCTGAGGATAAGAGTGAGGAAACACTCGAGTGCTTAAGATTTTTGTAGTTGACTTGTGAGGCCATTGTCTCCCCTTTGTCCCCTCTCTCTCTCATCCTTTCCCTCTCTTCCTTTGCACGCCTCTGTTGGTTCCCTCATTCCTTCGCTACCTCTACTTTCTTTTCAATTTTCCTTCTGCTTGAGTGGCCCCCTTCCTTGGACGAGCTGTTTCTGCTTTCATTAACTTTCTTCAAAAGAACCCAGCGCCCACATGTCCACCAGCAAATAGCCACCTCCACCGAATTTCTTCAAGTCAACCACCAGCCCATTCTCCCTCTACAGCTGCCACACATATGTGGCTCACCCCTCTCCAGTTAACCCTTTCCCCAGTAAATCCCTCCACCATTCGGTCTTTGCTCCCACTTTCGTTGCCACACATCTGCATCCCCACCACCCCATGCACCAAAGCCAGCTCACCGATTTCCTTGAGTAGAGTTGTTGACCGCTTGACCTTCAACACCAGCAGCGACGCCACCTACTAGCCCAACTCTAGCAACGTCCCACGAGCCCAGCAGCACTGCCAAAGTTGCTCCTTCGCTATGCTCCTAACGCTCAAACCATGCCACTCGCCAACCAGCCAATCTTCAATCGCGTGTAGCCCATGTCTTCAACCTAGTCCCAAGTCGAGGCCAACCCACTTGAAGTCAGCCCAACCCGTTACTGCAACCTAGTCAAGCCGAGCCCAGCAGTTTTGCCATGGGCTTGCAAGGCCTTTTTAGCCCAGTCCAAGCTTCCATTGGCGCCGCCATAAGCTCGAGTTTCAGTCGCTATTGCATCACCATCGCTGTGGACTCACCGACTCGCTAATCCGGTGAGTTTACTCATTAAACTCTGCTTAAAGAGTTAATGATGATTAAGGGGTGATTAACTTAAGTTAATTAGGGATTAGGTGATTAGTTAGAATGGATTAGCGATTTAATTATTCGTTTATACATGTCAGGTGGTTAGAACGGATAGATTAAGAACTATATAAGTTGTACTATTTATCTAGATAGGTTCGGAAATTTTCCCGATCCGTCCGAGCGGTTAATTAAGCGTTTCCGGCCTAAGTTTGCATTTTTGATAATTAATTGTATTTATTTATTTATTTATTTATTTATTTATTTATTGAAAATTATACCGAGATAGCCGGTGACTAGAATTTCATGCTGATTGTAATGGTGTTTTTAGTTTATGTAATTGGATGCTATTTATTTAGTGATGATTGTAATTTTGGGCATTTATCCTAAAATTGAGTAATTTTAGTATTTAACCAGAAATTATTGGGGTATTGGTTTTTAACGCCAAAAATGTTTTTAAGTACTATAATAAATAGTGGGATTTTTGAAAAGAAAGATATTGCATTTTTGGCTCAAGCCGACCAAGTACCCACGTACGATTATTTTTATCGGGCATTTTTAACATGATGAAATTAGGCCAAGTTCGTTATTTAATTGAGGAATTTGTGTGCAAATCACAAGATCCTTGGCGAGGTTTGATTTATCGTGTATCAGCTTGTGTGAGCATTATTGAATTGTTAGCTTATGAGAGCAGTATACTATATCAGCTTACGTGAGCTTGATATGTCAACTTGTGAGAGCAGAGTATACCTTATTAGCTTGTGTGAGCAATGGTCATTCTGCATGCCATTAAAATGAATGGGTCGGCAACGCATCTTAGGATGTCACAATTTTTATCGACCACCAAGGGATAGGCGCGTGCTCGAGGTTCAAGGCATGACAATAAGTGTTAGAGAACATGAAGTATTTCAAGAAAAAATGGGATGCCTTTAAACAATATTATTGTATGTGAATTATTTGATGTTGAGGATATTGATTTCATGGAATCATTTACACCTTCTTATGAAAATTTATACATTTTAGTGTCTATAGAGTATGTGTCTAAGTGGGTAGAAGTTGTAGCATTACAAACAAATAATGCTAAGGTTGTGGTCAAATTCTTAAAGAAATATATTTTTACCCAATTTGGCATTCCTAAAGCAATCATAAGTGATAAGGGGACACATTTTTACAACAAACAATTTGAAGCACTTTTGAGTAAGTATGGAGTCACGCATAAGGTTGCAACCCCTTATCATCCTCATACTAGTGGTCAAGTAGAGGTTTCAAATAGGAAAATCAATAGACTTTTAGAAAAAAATAGTGAATGCCTCTAGGAAAGATTGGTCAATAAAACTTGATGATGCACTTTAGGCCTATAGGACAGCATTCAAAACTCAAATTGGGATGTCTCATTTTAGGTTAGTATTTAGGAAGACTTGTCATTTACTAGTGGAATTAGAGCATAAAGCATATTGGGCTTTGAAATTTTTGAATTTTGACATGCAATCAACAAGTGAAGAAAGATTACTGCAACTGAATGAATTGGAGGAATTTCGCAATGAGGCCTATGAAACTTCTTAGTCATACAATGAGCGTACAAAAAAGACGGCATGACAAGCACATAGTTAGAAGAGAGTTCAAAATTGGTTAAAAAGTCTTACTTTATAACTCTCTTCTTAAACTTTTTCCAAGAAAGTTGCGATCTCGATGGTCTAGTCCTTTCACAGTTACACAAATATTCCCATACATAACAAATGAAGTTGCGCATGACATTGAGGGCACATTCAAAGTGAACGGTCAATGTTTAAAACCCTACTTTGAAAGTGGTTACATGTGGCATCCCAAAATTCTTAATGACCTCTAGCTATATTAAATTCTATGAATAGGTGATGGAAGTACCATCAAGTTATGGCCATTTAATCCATAATTTGCAATAAGATATATGGCCAAGCTTTTGAGGGATAATTATGTGATAGGAAAGAAAATCCTATCATTGGCCATGTGTTTTATAAATTGGAATTTATGGAATTATGATTTCAAGATTTTGGCCATGTGGAATTTAGTAATTAAATTCTTAAAAGAAAGAATTAAAGATGAATAATTGAAAGGGAAATTGTGGGTTTAATTAGGTTGGGCCTTAGGCCCAAGAGTATGGATTTTGGAGGGCCAAATGGTCGGCCCATTGGAGCCAAGGAGGGGCTGTCGACCAGCCCATTTGCTGGCCCAAGATAGGCCCAAGAAGAAGGCCCATTAACCTTGCATGTCCTCCAACACTTGTTCTCTCCTTTTTGCCACTTGTTCTCCTCATGAGAACACTTGTCCCCCATGCAAAGAGGGGATACATGCAATATAAAAGGGAAGGAAAGGAGAGGAGAGAGAATGGCTGGTTAGCCATTCGGCCAAGAGAGAAATGGAGAGAGAGAGAGAACCGTGCGAGAGAGAGAGGAAGAGGGTGCGGCCGAGAGAGGGAGGCCGAGAGAGGAAGGAGCCACGCCATCCGTCCGCCGTGATCGTCGCCGGTGTGCCGCCGTTCGTGTGGTCTAGAGGCAAGTGGGAGTCTTCTAGCTTCTCTTGCATGCTTGTATGTTGTTTGCATGTCGAATTTTTGGATGTTAGATGAGAAAAACCGAAGCATGAATGAGTTGTGTGTGAGTGGTGTGACTGTTCTTGCTCGGATCGTGTGAGTCAGTAAATTGTTTGAACTTGCATGTGTGTTTGGAGTCCGATTTTGGCTTCGATGACTTCATGAAAGTTGTAGCTAACATCTTGTACTATAACATACTAAAATTTCGTGGAAAATGATGGATATTTGAGGGGTTAAAGTCTTATTCTACGGAGACCTCAGATCTGGAGAGTTTTTACTGACCTCTTGCTGGATTCGTGGTTGCATGTTGGTTTGTGATGAGAATCTCACTTTGACTTCTTCATGAAAGTTGTAGGGAACATCTTAAACTACAACATAATCGAATTTTAAGTGAAATTAACATGTATAGCCCAGTAAATCGACTAGATCTTGAAGATGATGATTCTGGTGATGTATTCCGAGACACCCGAGACTTCAAGGACCTAAATGGTGACCATATGCTGGTTATTTGAACTAGATCTCTTCATGAAACTTGTAAAGGACACCTTGACACATAACATATCCAAATTTCAGAGAAAAAAAAAGAGAATAGGTAGGTTAAAACTTCATATTTCGGAGATGGAGGCACTGGACGATGCGGTAATGGGTCCAGAAGCTTCGTGAGGTTTTATAAAATAATATAAAACTAATTTGATTTGGAGTTCTTCATGAAAGTTGTACAAAATTGTCTTGGTTATCACTCTGTAAAATTTCGTAATTTTTGGAGACCGTATGGATATTTTAATTGAATTTCTTCGGAAACTGTGCATTCTGGTTTTATCCGAATATTATGGGCTGTTTTGTGGAAATTGTGAAATTTTGTAAAATTCGATTTGGCCATGAATTTTGCATGTAATTCTATTGGTTTGTAATTTCTTGAATTTTTATAATTTTGGGAATTTATAGATATTGAATTTAATATTTATTTAATAATAATAATAATAATAATAATAATAATAATAATAATAAATAAAAATAAAATGGATTATTTTATTGGCCATAAATTCCATTGGATTTATTAATAAATAATTATACATTGTTGCATGTACGATGAGATATTGGTGTATGTATGACATTGAATTGTGATGCATGTGTGAATGCTATGTCAAGTATGACTTGTTTGATGTCACGACATGTGCCATGTTAAATTGAGATCAAAATAATGGTAAATGTGGATAATGATAAGTGAGAAAGTGGTTGTGGTGGATGATGATGCTTGGTGGCCTAATGGCGTAATTCCGGAGATTCCCCGGGAGTGTCGGGATGCCCGGTGGTATACAGTACGTAATTCTAGGGGAGGCCTGGTGGTATGTCGGTACATAATTCCGGAAGCCTTGTCGGAGGTCTTTGCCTGAAAGGAATACCTCGTGATGCCAGGATTGGGGTGCGAGATGCTTGGCTAGAAGGGTAAAGGCCGGAAGCCTGAGGTCTTTGCCCGAGGGAATGATGAAATTGATGATTTCGGAGGTTTACGCACCCGAAGCATGGGAATGCCTCATGATGCTAGTTGGGATGCGAGATGCCCGAATGTGGGGGCCCGATGCCCTGTGGCCTGGGAGGCTGAATGTCGGAAGCCTCGGAGGTCTTTGCCCGAGGGAATGATGAAATTGATGATTTGAGAAATGGATGATGTGGTGATCAAATTGAAAGCTAAAAGTGGAAATTAAACCATGATATGATATGCATGATGATATGCATGATGATGATGACGATGATATGCATGATGATGATGATGATGATGATGATATGTGATGTGGAATAATGATGATCACCCATGATATGATATGTATGATGATATGCATGATGATGATGATGATGATATGATGATGATGATGATGATGATGATGATGATGATGATGATGATGATATGTGATGTAAAATAATGATGATCACCCATGATATGATATGCATGATGATATGCATGGTGGTGATAATGATGATGATATATGATATGACATGTGTGATGAAATGATGCCATGTGTGATGACATGTGTGATGAAATGATGCCATGATAATGATGACATGTGTGATGAAATGATGTCATGATGATGATGACATGTATGATACGATGATGATACACATGTATGTGTTATAAATTGATATGATGATGCATGATAGTATGCACATGGCTTCAAGGTAAGTAATGCCTGCAATGCATGTACGATTTGCCTGATGTATTGAGTTGTTATTGAATTTCCCTATCTGCTGAGTGGTTGTACTCACCCCTTTTGGGGACCAACATTTCAGATTAGTAGATGGTTTGAGCGGTTGGATATGACCGCGAGGAGAAGGATAGCAAAGGAGGGAACCTTTGGACACTGACACTGGTTGATGGACCTTAAGCATACGATTGTGGGAGGAGATGTCGGTCATCTTTTAAAGTATAGCCGAGTATAGAAACATTGAAATTTCGATGTACTGACTAAAGATGTCCATCTGCTTTATGTAAATAAACGTGTTCGACTTTAACTTATATAAGATGTTTAGTAGGTGTGCATCGTTTTCTGAATATAGGGAAGGGAGTTGTTGGATGTGCTTCCGCATATAAATTGCGCAAGGGACCGATGGAAAAAAAAATGTAAACCCCCAAGTTGTATGGACCCGTTGTACTTGAAATGGTATCAGAGTGATATGTTAATAAGGAAAGTAAATGGTAAGCGAACTGTGGTGACCCTAATCGGATCGGGGGCCGTCGAGGGGTGCCACATTACAACAAGCAAAAGACTACCATTGAATTTCATCCTCCAGAATAGCGACATCTGAGATAGTTTGGCTGAAAACTATAAAATAAGCACTTCTTGGGAGGTAAACCAAGCATTTTAATTATGTTTTTTAAAATTTATTTTTTAATTTATGTTTTACAAAAAAAAAAAAAAAACATAAAAGATTAACTTTTCTCTATTTTATCCAGGTTATTTTTTTAGGGATCACCTTTCAAGAGTTTAATTATAAATGTCATCTATGAACTTATCCTATAACCAAGGGAGTTTTCTTCTTTCTATTTCTATTTTTTACATTGAGAACACTGCTTCATTCAAGTTTGGGAGGGGGGACAAAATTTTTGGCTAAATCTATTTTTTGTGTCTATCACGATTGCATTCCTTGTTGTGAATTTTTCCGATTCTTAGGAAAATTTAAATTTTATTTAAACTTGCAATTGATGTGTGAGTTAATTTTAATTCTAATTATGTTGATCCACTTATTGAGCACCAAAAGTCCTTAATTTTTTAGTTGTGTGTAAATCTAGAGAACATTCATGTGAAGTATGTGATTTTCTTAGATTTTACCCAAATCTTAGAATTTGTTTGATTTGTTCTTGAGGTGAAATCCTAAGCTACATCTAACTAAGAAAATGATTTAGGCAATTTTTGGATCGATTGAGCCTTTCAAGCTAACCCTGTTTATTTATCCCAAGTCACTCCGTTGAGCCTTAATTATTAGCCAATTTTTCATTGACACCCATATATGTTTAGCCTAGCCATTATCAAATTATATCATTGTCCCATGCCCTATGAATACATTGAATTTTTTTGGGATAAAAATTATTTGAGCTTAATAGAAATTTGGGAGGAAGGATGGAGTATGAAAAAGAAAAAAAAAAGTGATTGCTATGGTTATTTGGGGTATATTATCAAAAAAAATATTGCTTTTATGGTTCCTTATCTAACTTTCAATTAAGTGAGCCATTTAAATACTCAATGGGTTGGAAAGTTTCATGTTATATGAGGAGAGACTTTGGGAGAAACTCCACCATAAAGCAATTCAAAAAAAAAAAGTGATGATATATGGTGGTAGAAAATTTATCTTGAATGAGTGAATTGGACAGTGACATTAGCTCTAATTAGATCTTAGAAATCAATGTGTTGATGGGTGATTTGAGCTTAAAGTTACCGTTATCTCACATTTAGCCCAGCCTTACATTACAAATCGAGAAAACTCCTATTGATTTTTGGTTGGATAATTAGCTTACATTAGTGGAGAGAGGAATGAAAAGCAAACCTATGAAATTTGGTCATAATTATTTAGAATTTTTTAGAGGTTGCATGTCAATGTGAATTTATATGGATTGCATATAATTCGAAAAAGATGAGGACTCACACACACACACTTGGATCATATAGTTAGAATTGATCTTAACTCATAAATCAATTTCAATGTTTGGATGAAATTTGTGATTTTCTTTGAATTGTGAATTTGAGCAATTATGGAAAGATGTCATAGAGGAGATTGTTAGCTTGAATATGTGTTATGTCTTGATTTTGCTCAAGGACTAGCAAAATGTTAAGTTTGGGGGTTTGATAACTCTATTTATAGAGTTACTTTACCTATTTTAGGTAACAAATAATGCAATATCTATGAGAAAATATTTGGATTTCCTTCTAATTATTCGAATTTTCCTTATTTATGTAGAATAATGAGATATGGAGACGATAAGGAAAAGAATGGCAAAAATCAGGAATTCAAATAAAAAAACAGTGGAAGATAGATATCAAATTAGGGAATCATTGATTTTGTTCCTTAATGTTATCTGCAAGCGTTGGGAGATAGATATCAAATCAAAGATCCTTTGATTTACTCCCTAATTTTATGCACAATTGTTTAGAGATAAGGATCTTGGATATATTGTATAAATAGGAGAACATTGAGAGCCTGAGGGAGCAGTTAGGTTTTTGTTAGATCCTTTTTCATTGTTCTGAGAGTTTTTCAAGTATTTTGAAGAGAAGACAAAAGTAGTGACAGAATTCTCATTTTTTTTATTTAAGATGTTGGGTTTAATTTATATTTTTATTTCTTCTTTTACTATGTTCTAATTTTTATTTTTTTTTGTTAGGGCTATGATGTAATCAAATTATAATAATGTGAATTTCATGATTTTTATGTTTTGTAATTGATTTCATTCATATGAGTTATATATTATTGTGCATAATGCTTTTAAGTGACTGGCCACCACTTGAATGATCTTATATGCATGTTTGAGACTGAGAAGTGATAATATGCAATTGCTCATTATAATATATAATCATGAATTAAACGTGGATATAGATATACCACGTTAGTTGTGTAGCTTTCAGTGATAAGGTGATCCAAAAGACTCATTGTAAACCAGAAATATTAATAGTTTTTAATGCACTTATGTTAATTTTAATTCACATAGAGATATAGTGAATTAATAAACTAATTAGGTTGGCTATACCTAAAGATATGATAGCAAATAGATTAGGAAATTCTGATATCACATATTTGATATCATTCTTGTATCCACAACAATCTGAACTTCATATCCAGTGGTTATGGTGAA
>NC_052617.1:11473484-11627372 GCF_016545825.1 Eucalyptus grandis | reverse complement strand
AACAAGAGAGTAGGAGTGAAGAAGAAGGTCAGAGATTAGGGTTTAGAGGTTAAAACTACCATGGCGGTAGAGACTGCTCTGCAAAACGAGAGAGAACCGACTCCCCGATTTTGAAGAGTGCAACTAGGATAAGTGGAAGAGAGAGATTTTTTTTTTTTTTTGTTAGTCACTTGCAGTTGAGAAAAGGCAACAAAAAATAGAAATACTGGATGAGGTAAAATAGAAAAGGCAACATAAAGAAAGGTAAAAAGCGTTTGACATGCTCTCTTAAACTATCCCAACCAATAAAGTAGAACTTCCTAATCGAGTTTTACTTTTACTAGGCTTTAGCATCTTTCCAACAAGGGTGTCATGTTCAATTTTTTTGTGTGAGAATTCTGCAGCCACTAATCCTTCGCTCTCTCTATGCTGTGATCATCTCGTGACCACAAAAACTGGTTACCTATGACAGAGGGATTTGTATATCAGCATATGCAATATTTTTGTATACTCAGAATGGCTTTTCTTGTAAAATCGGTGTGAGAAACATCTTTTAAATGTACAAAGAGTCCCTTGGCCAAAAAGAAAAAAGAAAAGAGGAAGGACTAAGGCCATCGTTATTCATTTAAAGTCAAGGGTTTTTTTTTTTCTTTCTAATTTTTTAACAACGCCAAAACAACTAACGTTTATAATAATATGACCATTATGCTACACTTTCGAGCTGGAATAGAATTCATATACCAGTGTGTAGCACAGTTATTTGGAATAACACTTGCTGTAAAAGTTAGGAAAAAAATGAACTTCCCATACCGCAGGAGGATCGATCCTTAGAAGGGACCAAGGGAGATGGAAAGGATAAAAGAAGAAGTAAAATTTGCGAGTAACTTACCAAGAAACTTGACGAAGTGTTCAAGTGAAGAATGGGCAAGGGGATGATCCCACTCCAGTGACTACCACGTCTGTTGATTTATCTGAATCTCTCGAAGAGAAGGGGGAGGAGAAGGGAGCCCATTGTGGAGCAGGGGCAGCTGCAAGGGAATTCTCTCCAGTTTCAGACAATTGTCTATAAAGATCCACCTAAGGGAGTTGCAACCCGTGGTTCCATCACATATGCTCTTCAGCTCTAGAAGATTCTGCAGAAGCAGGTGCAATAACTTTGGAGAGGAATAGCGCGTCGTTTTGGCAACAGTGCCTATTATCACATCTATGCTCTTGCAGTCTTTGATTGATATCACGTGGAGGAAAGGGAGGTGGAGCTACATGTCTTGCGTCAGCAGCACCCTCTTCATGCTATTGCATCCATTTACTCAGAGATATGTAAGGCAATAAGTGGTTCCGCTTGGCAATGCCCACGTGTTATCTCCTTTAATTTCTCACAACCATTTGTTATAATCATCTTCAGATTTGGAAGGAGTGGACAGCCACTTCCATTCCATCACTCTCTTCATTTTATGACAACTCGACAATTCCAATGATTGCACACTTTTCGGTAGCAGAGCGTAGCCGTCTCCACTTGTTCTGTCTACACTCACAGCGATATGGTTGCAACTATTGATGAGTATACTCCTCTCTGTCTCATCCATAAATCAAAGGCGGCAATCGTCTAGTGCACCCATCACAAGCCTGAACCATCGACAACTATTGCGCTTGAGATACCCACTCCTACATTGAACGTTTCCACATTGGCAACAAAACAATAAGTTCCTCCACCCCCGTTAATTTTACCTTCGTGTCCTCAACTTTTCAATCGCAATAGATTGCAAGTTCACCAGCTTTTCCAACATTCTCTTTGGTAATGTCTCGGTCTTTGTGCCATCTAGGGTGAGGTACCTTGGGTTTACCAACATCTCCATGCCCTCCGGCACTTCTTTAAGACTATGAAACGATGTTCCCCATTTTAGTACATGAGATTGAAACTATAGATATAACTAACCATCTCCTAAGTCAGTCCACTCGCAAAGGAAGTTCACTAATCAAGTGAACTTTTTTTTACAAGCAGCAATCTGTGCGATACGGTTGTGTGCCTCGATCTCTGCATCTAAATTGAATTGACAAGTTGTTATACATTGATTCAAAGCTTTACATAGTAGCATTTCACATAAAAACCTGCCTCCCTCCCTCCCTCTCGTTCTGATTACAGCATTATTTCATGGCCCGGGTTCGGCGGCACCCTCAGGCCTTCAATTTGCTTGATTTGTTTTAATGTCAATCCTCTCGTGTCTGATTACAGCATTATTTCGTGGCCGGGCTCACCTGCATCCTCAAGTTCTTCAATTTGCTTGATTTCTTTTAATGTCAATCAATTCTAAGGATGGACGGTAGACTATCCAGTTTGGACGCGCCTAGTGTGGCTTGACCAATGGCTTTCAAAGCTAGTTGGAGTTGAGAACAACTGAAGTGGAAGCCACTGGTCGAGCCAATTATGTAACTTATTGTTGATAAACCCAATAAAAATCTGCGCTCTTTGCTCGCCGGAAACATTAACCATCTTATGTGATTGGGGAATGCCTACCGGAAAAAAGGTCCAGAAACAAGACCAGACATGATCACTGCGTATTTTCTTGTTCCATATTGGCCGATTAAACAATTGAAGTGTTCTATGTTTCTTACGGAATTAGAAGATCGGCGAATTTAAGTAGATTGCACGGTTAAATCCTAGGATAGGGCATGATGAGTTGCAATAGAAAATTCATACAGGCATGCAATTGCACAATGAGGGTAAAATATAACGTATGAGGAGGAGGAGGGGACTGAAGCTCCGGTCCAATTACTAATCTCTGGTGTCGATTTGGTCCTTCAGCCCCTGAGCACACACCCTTGACTCCGATGACAGCCAAATATGAAGCGGCATGCAACGGCGTGATGAAAGAAGGAACAGGAAAGACGACAGAAGAAACCACACAGTAACGTTTGGGGTTCAGAATAAAATTCAGAATATGATAGAATTTATCCTATTTTATGTTTTGTTCATGCCAAAAATATGATACAATTAGATATAAAAAGTGATATAGTCTGGATAACATCATCCCATGGGGAGATAGAATAAAGGTGAATGTGATATTCTAATATTAATAGTATAAAAGTTTATTTTCTTGGATAACAAACTTTTAAAATTAATAAAATTAAATAATATTTGAATTTTAATATAAAAAGTTCAAAATAACAAAAAATAACAATAATATTTTTTTTTATTCATTTTAAAAAGAAAAAAAGGAAAAAAAAGCAAATAAAAATGAAATAGGCAAGAGCATATTTTAGAGACTCTTATCATCTTCGTTTGTGTAATTTTTTGGTTTATTTGCACCAATATGTCATGCATACAAAAATTGAAGATAATAGGATGTGAAAATATCCGATTTTATAATTGTGATTCGCCAAATGGTAGGTTGGATATAAATAAATCCCCGGATGTAAATACCATATTCTATTTAGTATTATTGTGTCTAGAAATCTAGATGACCAAATGCAAATCGAGAATGTCCCCAATCTGCAAGAGCAACACAAGATGACACTCAGCCCAACTCTGTGTCCAACGAATCTCGAGTTGTACGTGCCACTCTTTTCGAGCTCTTTTAGAGGAATATTTCCCTGTTTTCATAGGTTTTTCGGTATGGAAATTTAACTGCTAGCTTGCTCTCTCCTATTAGTGAAGTTGGTTTCGTTATCTTAACTGAATCCACATTATCCTCGTTGGTTGCGCATTGTGATTTATAGGACTTCAGTAATTCTGGTGTTCTCCATTCGCTTTGCAATTTATTGTCGTCAAAATGCTTTTCCACGCACCAACTTTATCGAGCTCAGAATGTTCCTTTCTTCCAATAATCTGATGGTTAATTTTGCTTATCTATCCTCTCCTCTCATTCATGAAGTTAGTAAAATGATACCTTTCATATTTGCAAACTTCAACAGAAGTTCTCCAAGACAACCCTCCGTCTTGCTTACCAGAGTTCCGGATTAATATACAGAGATTCAAGCATATCCCCGAGATATGTCTGCGGAAACACATTCTCTGATAGCTTGAGAGACCACAAAGAAGATGGCGAGATCTTTGAGATCCTTTCTTTGGTAATCTGGACTTCTATCGTTCCCACCTGCGAATACATGATATTTGTCTTACCAGCGAATGACAATGGTGAAGGTGCCCGTTCTGGCCCATTACTTCTTAGGCACTACAAATTTGTCAATGCTATGGCTTTTCATTGCATTATTATAATAGAATGTTGTCTTGTTACAGGTGGTACGTTTGCTTTATACACAATTATTATGTAAGCACTAAAAGATGGGACTGTTGAGCAGTTCAGATGCTGCATATCACTGCATATAATCTTACATTCCTGATGCCTCATTAACAAAGGAGACGACGGCCAGCTTGCTTATCAAGGAATTCTTCAAGAAGCATCGGAGCTCTCGTATATTACTTGATTTTTGAAACTAATGTTCCAATGTTCCCAAAATGCTAAAAGAACAAGGAAGTCATACCCAATGAGAAGTCCCTGAGCTCAAGGCCTGTTACACAAGAAACACCTCTAGACAATGCTCGAACAAAAGCTTAATGTTCTTGGAGACTAATCCCCCTGCACGCCAGATCAGCCTCCGAGTTGGGCGACCAGGTCGGTCCAGATGCCTCACATGGGACTAGACTCCCAAACTCAATATCTGTCATTGATTGCGGATCGGCAACAAGCAACAGCATCTGACCGTACTTGTCAATGGCACAAGTACTTTTTCCTTTTGGTCGAAAATGGCACGGGTATGGACTCCGACCTTTCCGAGTACCAAAGGACAGGATATTTGGAGCTCTGCTCCAGTCAGAATGGGTTTCTGCACGACAACCTTCCTCGAGAGCATTAATTACAAGTTGGCTGCTCAGATGATTTCTAAGACGGTCAACATTGCGGATGCCATTAAAGCTAGCATCATGCGCTCTGTGTCGGGTGAAATAGCCACTAGTCTGCAACAAACCGAAAGTGTTGGAGAAAACTCCTTGATGTTTTGAAGCTGACAATATTTATCCGAAGTCTGTTATGAAGATTTTCAGACTTTAATGTCAAAGTCTGAAGATTACCATACTTTAGTGTCAAAGTCTACCCTCACTGACGAATTCCAGACTAAACATGATGAAAAATGAAGACGAAGTCAGATTCAGGATTATCTTCAATTCTTCCAAAGCCTTGGTTATTACAGGATTTATATGACTTTCTGGTTGGAATCAATAGCTACGAAGATTGGTTATCTTCATTCAAATCGATTTAGATACACCAAATCCTTTTGAAGACAAGTAATTTTGGAAAGAATCTACTTATGGAAATCAAAATCCTGATTGTATAGGCGAATATGATTGACGGACTTTCAGCACAATCTTCAATGGCTCGAAGATCTCCTTGATCGATTTTGTCCAATGGATTGATTGGAAGAATTTCATTAAAAAGTGCCAACGGTTATGAAGGCATGAATGAGTATTTAAGGAGATACCTTTGTCATTCGATAGAGTGCGCGAAAAAAAAATTTCAAAGTCTGAAACTTTTCAATTTCTTGTTATTCGATATTCTAAGCTGAAAATTGTACTCAAAAGAGAGAGTGATTCATATTGTGACTTCATGAAAGAGAAGCAAACTCTTCACTGTGAAGTCGAGATTACAAGACTGTAAATACTCTTTTGATTCATAGTGGAATCCAGCCCGAAAGCTGCCGGCGTGGGAGAGTGGACGTAGGCTTGTTCTAAGCCGAATCACTATAAATTTTGTGTTCTTATTCTATTCCCTAAACTCATTTATTTTTTTGTAGTTCTATTTAACTGCTAAAGTCTTAACTTGCTCAAAGTCTGTTGTCTTTCAGACTTAGTTTCAAAAGCAAAATAACTTTACTACTTTGCGCGAAAATTTTCTTTACACCTATTTACCCCAATTTAGGTGTTCATACTAGCACTATCAAAAAGCACCTCCCATGATAGATTATATTAACTCTATGTAGATCATCTAATTCATATCCATATCAATTCTTTACACGATTCATTCAAGCGGGGGTGAGAGATATAGAAAGAGAAATGCTTAATGGGGGTAGAAATAAGGGAAAATACAAACCGTGAAATTCAGAAACAAGACATAATTATCATAGATGGGAAAAGAAGGCATAAATTAAGCATCTGTCATCACAAGGTTCAGAGGTACTTTAAACATCAATCGAGCAAAGGATGGTGTAGCAATGTCTAATTCTTAAGTTATACTTTGTTAGTTGGGACGGTATGAGAGAGCATGTCAACTGCTTTTTTTTTTTTTTTTTTTTTGTTGCCTTTTCTATTTTATCTCATCCAGTACTCCTATTTTCAATTTCAAACTCCTTTTTGGTTTTTAAATTAATCGTTGTACTGTAATAAAAAAATTAAATCAATGCAAATTAGATTTTCTCCTTTTTAGGTGTCATTAAGCGAATGGGCCAGAGATCATGTTTATGTAAGCTCTCTCGAAATGCATTGACATACATATGTTGATAGATTTTTCATTAATAGTCATGTGGCACGATATTTTATAGAGGACGATGACGCCCTTTGCAAATGACTAACGAAATTTAATTGTTCTACACCTAGACTGGTGGAGCGGCAGATGATCAGCTGAGGATGAATTGTCTTCTAACAGCAGTAGATGTCAAAGTTATTGCCATCACTACGTGGTCCTGCTCGATTGATTTTTGAAGTACCTCCGGTTCCTATAATGATATATGCTTAATTTATTTATGCCTTCTTTTCGTATATGCGATAAGCATATCTCTTTCTATATTTCTCGGTTTGTCATCCCTACTTGTCACTTGCCTTTGTTTTTGTTGCTTGAATAGATACTCTCTCATGTCTCAACAGGTTTGATTTTAGAGTCACCATCTTGCAAATGTCTGGTGTATCTATGTAGCATGTGTATTCAATATGCTATCGTTTATTTCCGTTGACATGGCTAACGGGAAATTTCTACTTTTTACCTCAATATTTTAATGCTTTTTCTAATCCTTTTTCTTTTAATTTGTCTAATTAAGCCCTTCTACTTTTACTAGCTTTCTAATCAAGTCTCTTTGATATTAAATTTGGCTGAATCCAGCCAACATGGCCTCGTACAACAACGTAGTATGATGTGGACAAATTTTTGTAATGTGGACATGCACATGGGGTTTACATTGACTAAATTTTATCCACATCAATCTTTGACATTGTCTACATTGAAAATATTTTCCTAAAACGTCCACGTGGGCATCCACATATGTTATCATCATCGTACTTTGGTGCCGTCCGAAGACCATGTCCACTGAATTTGGTCATATTTGGTAAGAGTTTATTAAGAAACTTATGAAAGTAGGAGGACTCGATTAAACATATTAAAAATATGAGCTTAATTAGAAAAGGCGTGATAGTAAAAGCAGAAACTTTTCCCTTGTCTGAGAGATGCGGTTTTCTGCATGTTCAGCATAGGGTTGGTTGTACCACCTAATGAGGGCAGTCCCTTAAGCCCTGGTCTTGCAGCATACTCAGCCTTTTACTTTCAAAAAACTGGTGGGGTCTATGCTCTTGCATAAAGGCGGACATTCACATTCACAAATTAGAAGCTTAACTAAAAGGATCAAAGTAAAATCATTAGTGGCATAATAGTTAGACATATGTTTTCTTCTTGAACATATTTATGACCAGATTAGTGATTCTGATCCCTTAGAAGTCACTGAATTGTAAGCTAACCATGTGTTGCCGTGAACAGCATAGCCTAATACTAGCAAGTCAATGAAATTGACAGTTTCATTATGTGGAGTACAGTGCCTTAAACTGGAAACAACTATGAGTCAAAGTTCAGTACAATGCGTTTTAATCATGTGATGGCAACTGCTTTAAGGCAACACAACCTAGTTGAAAGATATACTCTTGCAAGCATTCTCCGCTTGCTCAGAGACAGATTCAGTCATCCTGCTTTCTCAGGTCCAAAAGGCATAACCAAGAAGACAAAAGAAAGAAGTGATCATGTGTTCCTGTAGTCAATGCTCCTATGACCGTACGTGACCCTTCAATTCTTTTCAAAGGATGGAAAATTCTAGGATCAAGAACAGTCATTTAAGTCTACATTAATCAAGTTTAGTTCAAAGTAAGAGAATTGAATTCCTTCATACACTGGTGCATGCACTCTCCCCAGCTTCCATTCCAGCCATTGTATCATACGGAGGCTGACAGGTGAAACGCTAGTAATCCTCACAGAATGGCAAAAACCACAAAGACCGCAAATGGGAAGCTGCCTCCTAGAACCGCCACGAAAGGCACCAAAATCACACCCATTTGCGCCGCCTGAGCTTCACAGCCATGAACCACATTCCTCACCATGGTTGGAAAGAGCGCCGACTTGTAGATGAAGAGCAAATTGTATATGCCAGCCATGCCAAGAGCGTCGTCCAAGGGAAATTGGACATCTTTATCAAGGTTTTATTCATTTGTTTGCACTCAACTTTTTTTTGGAGGCATAAGGAAAAAAATTGTGTTGCTTCTTAGAATTTTATTTTGATTCGAAATTTGTGATGATTCATTTGTGATTTGAAAAAGTTGTATCCGTAGCAATTTATTTTATTTTACTTTTTGGATTGAGACGCTTCTTTAATCTTGTCGGTACAAAGACTCTTTATCATCAATCTAATGAGTTTTCAATGAATTTGTAAGTAGAATTCTGAAATTTTGTTCATAGGATGCATTATAATTACATCTATTCACGAAAAGAAAATCGATGATCAAAGGTACTAATTATATTTTGTATAATTCAGAACTTTGATGGTCAAAGATAGTGATTTCCT
The DNA here is from genome assembly GCF_016545825.1 of Eucalyptus grandis. Taxonomy (NCBI): domain Eukaryota; kingdom Viridiplantae; phylum Streptophyta; class Magnoliopsida; order Myrtales; family Myrtaceae; genus Eucalyptus; species Eucalyptus grandis. Next base: position 11,618,591 of record NC_052617.1, on the reverse strand, counting down.
CTTGATTCACTACCTTATGTTAGCCGTGACACGGAAAACATAAAGAAGAATCATTTTTTTTTTTTAAATTTTTTGCAAAGATTGGAATGGAATGACTTAGGTGAACTGGATATCCATATTTCCTTAATGGGAATAAATCACAAATTCGTCTATTGGCAATCTGGGGCTTAATTATTTTGCATCTTTTTTTGGAAAAGAAGAGAATGAAGGGAAACTACAAATAAGGACCCAAAGTGGGGCTATTTTCTCAAAAAAAGGCATGGAATGTATCTTGTGTTAGATAAGGATATGAAGTAACCACATCTATCTAAAATAAGGACCTCACCTCGCCAGCTGGCCAAATGTTATTTTTCCGGCCATTGGAACATGGGTATTTTTGTCATAAAAAGATGTACAAGTAGAAAAATATAAGCCCTAAAATTCAGAAAAACAACAAATTACTTTTTTTTCTTCTTCTCTTCCCATCTTCTTCATTACCTTCGGAGAACACCCATGGTCCATGATCTCCGATGCCATACGCACGACCTAGTTCACCATCACCGCCGTATCTCTTCAGATACTTCTTGATCGGTGTCGGATTCACCGCCAGATAGTGCGACTAGCTCCTTCAACCTCCTCAACACCTATGTGCATGAGACCCTCACTGCCCACACCGGCCTTTCCCAGTCTTCGTATGTTCCCATCTTCTTCCTTCCTTTACAATTGCTGCGTTCTCACTCACCCACTCTCTTTCTTCATAATTACTCTTTCTCTTGCTCAACCAGTGGTCTTTGCATCCTAAATGTGGAGTCGAAGCTTCTTATGTTGGCAGTTTCATTCATCTGCATTTTATACTAACAGGTATGCAATTTTATTGGCAGTGTCTCTGACCGGAACACCTCTGATCATGTGCAGAAATTGAAAAATATGCGTCTTATTATAAGGGTCATATAGAAGTTTAAATAGTACGTGCTCTTCTGCTCTTCCAGATTTTGGGACCTCTTTTGTTGGTCACTTCCTCAACCAGGAGTTAAGGCTCTGTTAGCAATTTGTGATGCATGTATTTCTTAGAACTAGAGTTCTAGTTGATAATTAGACAGAAGTTTTATATGAACTATAAGACCTTTAAGATTTAGTGAGAAACAGCTAAACAGTCAAGGTTAAAGAGTGAATGTGTGAAGCGGATTAGTTCAAGGCTTCTGGCGTGTGGAATGAATTGGAGGTAAATCAAGTATCTCGCATTAGCAATTCCAAATTAACCAGGAAATGACTGAATTAAGAAAAGCATAAAACATTTAATGGGGTATGGGCAATATCCTCGCCGTAACTTGTCTATCTTTGAGCTTCTTATCCTGGAGGACTAATTACTTGTCTTTTGGCTTTAAACATCTCGATCTGACCGTGTGCATGCCTATATCATTTATGTGGTTCTGTTTTCTGCCAAAAAAATAACCATTTAATTCAAGCCCAGATTTTGAGGATATGCCACATGTGCACGCGGCAAACACAACTCACACAGACACATTTCAGTATTTTATTTGTTTTTGGTCTGGGGCACTTACTGATGAACATTCATACTATTTCGATTATGATTTACTTGAAATTCTCTTATATTGTTGTAGACCCTCAGTAGTGGTTTTTAATATGGTTTCCAGTTAAACTGCTTTTGAATTTTTTCTGCTTGGCACAATTAATGATACTAATGAGTTTTGTGAAATGTGTGCCTTTTGTTGGCATGCAACTCTGTTTTTACCTATGTTAATTGAATTGTTTCAGAGGTGGTTGCTGTCAACTTATGAGATAGATGCTCAGATTGGCAGCAGAGCGCACCCTTGCAATGATCAACCCAACATTATCGTGTAATTTGAGTAGGGAGATGTAAAAAGAGATCAATTAGTCCTTGCCAATGGTGGATCGCCAGTCGCTTACACACCCGTGGCCAGCAAACCAAAAGGGTCCATTATGGGGTTATAAGATTGTCGGGACATTCTATCATTTAGTTGTGGGGAGTAGCCCATCACGGTCTTGGTCTATTTATAGTTACATATGGGGTCATTCTTGTATGTATGTTACCGGAAGGAATAACATGGGGTTATATAGTTGCCTAGATAGTCAGTATATAGGCTGGAGTTCCCAACTGAGTTTTCACTGATTCAGATAGGAGCTCCATGTCGATTTGTACAATTTTAAGTTTCTTTGTATCCAAGTTTTGCTTTCTCTGGCAATAACATATTTGATTGTTGCCATTGCCACTGTCTTGCTCATACACAAACTGTCTTGCTCTGCTCTGCTCATTTCTGGGCATTCTCGCTTTGGTCCAAGTTACTAATATTGAAGAATTCAAGCAAGGTACGGAGACAAAGAAAAAAGCTAGCTTCGGGCAATGTCAACAAATGAACAACCCATTATTGGTTCACCTTATTGTTTGTGTTAATGTGATTTCTTTGTGAAATAAGCCAAAATCTGAAAAATTACAAATGGAGAATCGATGCTACAAATGTGATGAAAAACAATTATTAAGGTCCTCAGGTAAATAGATATAGGGAACTTCAGTAATTGCACCACTAATTCACAAGGTGGAAGATATGTAAACATCAATAGATAGAGCTTGGCATAATTATCACTTCTCCCAATCCAAAAGATACATCTTGATTTATAAAAAATTTAGTGAATATTCTCTTCCTCGACTTGTCATTCTTATCGGCCTTGGGTATCTTCCTCAACTCCTCCTTGATTACATTGTCAAGATTAATTTCCATAGTCTTCTTGCTCGACATGTAGGAGCCCATGCAGTTGTCTTTGAGGGCCTGAGCCTTCACGATTCTTTTTATGTTTGCCTCCCATACTCTCTAGTCACCAGGCAGCAAGGCGAGACCACAATTCTGTCGGAGATGACAACCTTCCACCTTGTCCCGGAGAATGTCCTTAATGGTCTTGCACAGGTTCTTGCAAGACTTCTTTTTCTTCTCCTCTTCAGTCTTGTCGTCAAGTTTCAGTCCCTCATTAGGGACTGAGACCAGCTTCTTCCCATCATATTCCTTCAATTGGCCCATAGCATATTCATAAATGGGGTAACTGAGTAAGTCGAAATGCTTCTTCACAAGGTCCTTGATTTTTCTCTCCTCCAAATAATCCAACTTAACATCAATTATACTCAGTACCCGTTGAGACCACTATGTTACTCTGCTAAAAGCACACAAATGCTACATAATTCAATTGAAGATTGGAAAGTATCCTACTTCATCCTCCTTGAGGAACGGTGGGACTTTGTGTTAAGGAGTATAAATCAAAAACACCGACTGATATTAAAGGAGAAATAACAGAGGCTGAGATTAGAAAGAAGGGAGAGCTGCAAAGCAACAAAGTAAATAACACAGACTGGAGAAGACATGACAACTCAAATAAACGATCGTGATAAAGAGTGATATGGATCATCATCAACGGTTAAGAATTTGCGATGAAGACCGACAAGGATTGCCAACTCATGAAGACTCGTGAGCAGTTATTCAGTTGAGAAGTAAAACAGATTGAAAAACAGTCTTGTGAATTTCAGTTTTTCTGTTGTATCTTCGTCTTCTTCTATAGGAAAAATATATAAGGAGTCTTAGCAGAATCATTTGGTAGCTAAGCGAGAGAATGCAGAAAGATAGATAGAAGATTTCTGCAAACGAATGTTTTGCATTTTACAGACGAACAAGAGATAGAGAGAAAGAGCGTGTGTAAAGTTTAGAAGTTCAAATCTTCCTTGTTCATTGAAGATTCAAGATATACAGAGACTGTATTACAATCGTATTGAAATACATGAAATCAAAGCTTCTTGATTGATCTTCAGTTCTTCGATATATCTCTCCTTCTTCACATTGTCAAGTTCTTCAGTTCTTCAGTTCTTCAGTTCTGTTTCTTCATCTTCTCACTTTGGTTCCTCTGCCAAGTTGCTCTTTACTGACGTCCCTTGTGAGAGTGAAGGAAACTTTAGCCTGCGATTCCCAGAATTATTTCTAGTCGTCATTGTGCTTAATGGTCACAATAACTTTCTCAGTCACGAGGTAAGCTGAGTAAAACTCAACATCAAATTTTCCAATCATGCTAACATCAGCACCGGCTTGCAATGATTCCATATATTCCTTGGTCCCAGGCCTTGCGATCCCAGGTTACTCACAAGATCCGCTTAAAACAAAGAGCCAGAGCAGTAGTTGACAGCTATACACCAAAGTCAGAAATTCGTTCAAGGGCCTGAAGACGCAGGGGACAACTGTCTCTTGGTCTATGACTGAATATTACGAACTTCCATTATAACTGACTAGTTCTTCCCAAGTCGATGCAAGTAATTCAAGACGATAGTAAATTTGACCAATCTACGAGCTATCGACTTTCAAAATGACTAGTTCTTAATCTTTTAACCTTCAAACTCGTTCCACACCAGGTGTCCCATTCACTAAGCGACCTCAATGCAATGCAGGGCACGGATACAATCACGGACAAGCACTAATAAATAAACAAAAGGAGGCAGAGAGACGTACATGAGATCAGTTGTGGATTAGTTCGCGAAGGAACTCCTTGTTGTTGCAGAAAGTGTTGGTAATCAAGCTTAGGAGATAGTTGATCTCTGCCTGGAACACGAAGGTCTTTGCTTCGGCCATCTGCCACATCCTTGAAGACTGAGAAAGGCTGGTAAGGATCTCGTGCACAAAGGTGTTAAGGAGGTTGAAAGCTCGCCAGTTGCACTTCAACGACCTAATCCCCGGAAGCTACCTGTTAGAGATCTGGAGGTGAGTCTGATGCCGGTCAAGAAGTATCTGAAGAGATCCGGTGGTGATGGACCATGGTGACCCAGGTTGCGCGTATGGCGTCGGAGGCCATGGGTGATCTCCAAAGGTAACGAAGAAGATGGGAAGGAAAGAAGACAACAAAGCAATTTGTTGTTTTTCTGAATTTTAGGGCTTATATTTTTCTATTCATATATTTTTTATGACAAAAATGCCCACATTCCGATAGCCGAAAAATTCACATTTGGTTGGCTGGTGAGGTGAGGTCCTTATTTGAGACAAATGTGGCCATTCCAGTCTTTATTTGACATGAAAGTTTATTTCGGACACTCTTTTGAAAAAATTACCCATTTCGGGCCCTTATTTATAATTTTCTCATTAAATGATGATATCATCAAGGCTAAAGTGGTGTGATTTACCAATTGTCTGCTAAAGACTTTTTTATGGCGACCATGGATCCTTATGCTTCTCTGGAAATAAAAAACAACCCAGTAACCAGTTGCATGTTCATATATGAATCGTCTGTCAGCGGTTGATAAAAGGAAAGATCCTCGGAAAATTGTGTAATATTAGCCACGTCTAAGATGACGCGGTTGCTCCTTATCCCTCCTCCTGCTCGTAGTTCTCTCTCTCTTTCTCTCTCTCTCTGCGATTTCGCATGTTTCAATTCCGATAGTTAACGCGCTACTCTCTTCATTTCAATTGGCGGTGTAAAATGTTTATCGGGTGCGGGATATCCTCCAGTATCACTACGCCATGAAGCTTCACCTTGAATGGCTCTTGCCCTGCACAATCTTTTTATGTAGAGAAAGATTAACAGTGTACACAATTTTTCGGCTCTACATTATTTCTGTCCTATTTTGATGTTTGTTGTTGTTTCTCGGCTGCAGCTAATTCGCACGGAGGCAGATACCGTGACGTTTTAAGTGGTGGATTTGTTCCACCGCTGTGCAGTACCTATGTTTCCTTTTTATTAGAATGCCTCTGAGTAGGAGGATTTTGGTGAAGGGGCTCTGCCTGTAAGTATGCTATTACAATTGGAGATTCTCAGCTTTATCATTTGAACTTCCCACCTGAACAAGCTATGTAGATTATGTCTTGGAGTTTGTTGACTCAATATCTTGTTAATGGTTCTTTCAAGTATGCGCGTTTCCTTAGCGCCGCATAAAACATCACTTCTGCTAAATGATCCAGAAGAAGGATGGAAAAGAAACAGAACAAAACAAAGTGGGATGATGGGTTGAAGAATGTGATTAGTATGGGTTAGAGCTTTGCACACGCAATGCTTATTTCATGCCAAAGAATGATATTTGATTATCCCTTGTAACCTATGCTAGCACAGTGGGACATGAATTTTGTACAGAGCAAGCATTACTAAGTCCAGCAGAACTGATTTTGCCGCAAGATAGATCCCCTGGTTGGAACAAAATACGGTTCTTTCAGCGAAGGGAGCTATCCTAATGAAACTCTTCAGTTGAATTGAGTCTTTTCTCTCATTGTCATCTTTAGTACAGTAGTGTTTTGATACATCATTTTTAACCTCCCATGGTGCTAAAGCAGCTTCGGATATTTGACTGGATTGCTTATGCGTTTTTGCAGTTTGTGAGCGACATGGATGGAAAACTTGATGAACGACCTGCTATTTCGAAGCCCTCAAAAGTTGTTTCGACTGAACTAACTGGAAGTGAGTTCTGCCACAAGTGATGCATGGCATGCATGGCTTCCGACAACTAGAGTAAAGCCACATCTCACATTACCTCCTATAAAGCACTTTCAAGATGGAGGGAAGCACCACTTTGTTTTATTGATTCATTTATTTTTTTCTTCTTTTTTCGGAAGCCTAAGAAAAAAAGGACACGGCATATTGATGGCATGCTACCACCCTGTGATTGAGTAATTATTTCCGTTTTTCCTTATTTTAATACAAATTAATTGAATTTTGAGCCTTTTCTAACCTCCTCCCTTGGCAACGCTTGGTGCAAGTCTGTCTTTATTTATGAATTTGGTTGCAAAAACCTTTAACTTTGTGAAGATATGGAACAAATGAGGCATATCTCTACTTTGTGCTGTAATTAGATTGCATTGGTGAGTTTAATTCATACATTAATTATTCAATTGTTTGATGAATCTGCCTTCTACATGCATTGTGATTTGTAGTATCAGTGCAAGTCCAATGCTCATTGACATACATGGACTTCAAGGGATGTGCAGACAGCGCAGCAATTAAATCAAGAGTCACCCATGTCCCTAAAGCTTGTAAGGTTACATGCTTTAAATAGTTTGAAGGGTGACCAGAGACTGTCGGGTCTCTGTATCAATGTCGAACTATGTTATTATGCTCCAAAGGCAGTCATGGTTCGGAATCCTAAAGCATCTTAGCGTTCGTGCAGGCATATATAATGCCTGCTGGAATAAGAAGTAGTTTTTCTCATTGCTTTCTATCCACAGTGAGGATTCACCTGGTGATGCTTGCAATTCATCGAAGATACAACTTAGGGCGCGTTTGGTAACGCGTTTTATTCAAAACTGTTCCATTGTAAAAGGAAATAGAAAAAAGTGTTTCGTTCAGGAACAATTTTTGAATAAAAAGATGCGTTTGGTAAACTTGTTCCGGGGAATAAAAATGAATAGAAACACGTTTGGTAAATTTATGTTCATTTTTTGTTTCTTTTAATTTTTTAATATTTTTATTTTATTTTTCATTTTTTCCTTTCTTTTTTTTTTTCTTCTTTCGCCGATCGCCGGCCTCAATGCCCGGCCAATGGGGCGGCAGCCTTGCCCAGCCACGGCGAGGCTCGCCGGCCCGGCGAGGCTCGGCCTCGCCGGATCTAAGCGAGCCGAGCTCGCCCCGGCCAAGGCGAGGCTCGGCGTCGCCGACGCGGCGAGGCCGAGCCTCGGCTAGGCGAGGCCGAGCCTCGCCAGGCCGGCGACGCTCCGGCGAGGTCGCCGACCCTCGACGGCGTCGCCGGCCAAAGAGAAAAGAAGAAGAAAAGAGGAAGAAAAGAGAAGAGAGAGAAGAAGAAACAAGAAACAAAAAATCGTTTCTTCAAAATGTTTCTGGAACAAGAAACAATTTTTTTTTGTTTCTCATTTCTATTCTTTTTTTTTGAACGAAAAAAAAAAAAAAGAACAGAAACGCAAACAAATGCAAAAAACACAAAATCTGTTCATAAACACTTTTGAGAAATGAAAACATGCAGGGCCTTACTCACAAGATTGTAGTACTTATTTTGCTGGTCAAATGATAGTTATCACGTTGATGTACTTTTGCAACTAAGCATAATTGCATTGCAAAATATATCTATATGATCTGTTGGAGTATAGACTCATGTTTTGTACCTTTTGGAGGTATGGTGCGAGGATCAGCCAAGGCAGCAGAGCATTTGAAGCAAGACTGCGTGAAAAATGTCTGCCCTCAATTCTATGCTCTTTGAATCGAAGAAACAATTGATGTCAGTCTGATTTATTTGCTTATAAGTTACGTTTAAGACACGCTGTGTATTCCGAGCCATCGTGATGCCGCAAATATATGTCTTCTGAATCTTGTTTCGTGACAATTTGGCACAACTTTCTGAGAAATCAACAAGGAATGTGATTCTTAAAAGGTGAGCTCAGGTTGTAGTTGATCTTCATAAAACTTGATCGCCATGTTTCTTTTCTTGTTTGAGTATACGATAGTGATGGGTTACACAGCTAGGGGGATTATGAAATTGCTTGGATCGACGCTGAAGTTCGAAAGGCAGGAAACGGAATGTTATCTTTGCTTCCTCTGTCAACTTCAGCACCACCACATAAATCAGAACTCGTTGGTGATTTGAAGTAGGCAGATTTCAAACGGTTCCAAACCAGCTAACATGGCTTTTGCTTCTCCAACAGGAATAGCGATGATGGTTTTTTACCCAATGAGCAAGACAGTCTCACAGGACTTGACCCAGTCATATGTCGAACTTTCGGTGTTTGCAGGTAGAATTTGCAGGTACCACTCTGTCCCGAATCCCCTTCATCTCTGATCAAAGCAATCGGGACAGTAGAATTCTCCATGATTGAATTTGGCCGTGTCCGATTCATTTTGAGGGAAAGAATTATAAATACCTTCTACCTTTTGTTTTTCTACCCTGTCATTGATTCGGTGCATTCTAATCTTGCAGGGCGGTAAATTCGGCACTAAGCGGATTGTCCTCGAGCGACCTCTTTGTTAAGATTATTACAAGATTCGTGATTATTTGTAGTCACAATTTTATTTGCTTTGAGATTAGATACATATGTAATTCTACTCTACTTACGAGGTAAAAGGTAAGTGCCGTGTCAATATATTCTAATATGGGCTTATTTCTCATATTACCGAAGAGAAATGCCACCTCCACATGCTACTCTAGATGAGGTATGGACTAGTGACTAATGATAAGTATAGGGGTTAAAACCATGAAAAACTGTAAATTAGTACATATGTGACAAATTTATCATAAACTAATTTTTTTACCAACAAAAACCCCCAAATTGATACACAAGTGACAAATGTACCCCAAATTAATCTTTTAACAACAAAATACTCAAACGGATACATTTGCAACAAATTTACTATCAATTAGTTTCCATTAGATTAATACCACGAAAAATCACAAACCGATACACCTGTGACAAGCCGAGGATAAAAACCTAAACAAGTATATTCGTCAATTGCTATATATCATATAACTCAACAATTTGACAATAAAATTAAACGAAAATTAATGGAAGATAAATTTATCATATGTATATCAATTTTGAGTTTTTGTATTCAAAAATAATAATTTGAAGTAAATTTATCATAAATATACCAATTTGAGATTTTTCATGATATTAACTCTAAGTATAAATCTATAAACGGTGTGTGTATATGTTCTAATCCCATTAAAAGAAGTGGCACTCCACCATGGCTGGGAAACATCAATGGCCATCTCCACTATAGTGGATTCCATTCTTAAGTAGCACCACCACCTTAAGGATTTCACCATCTTTCTCTCTCTATCTCAACATGGACTTGTTTCTTCAAACGACCATTGCAAAGTAGTTTTCCTTGCATACTCGGAATCCTAGTCATGTCTTAAGTCTATTGAATGCTGGGCATAAGATGTTTGTCCCTTCCATATTTTCCAAACTAAGGACCCGAAACAAATGATCCAATCTTATCGGCTTCACATTATGTATGGTTGCCACGACATTGGCATTAAAAGATTATTCGAAATAATATTTTGAGTTAATATCACGAAAAATCCTAAATTAATATATATATATAACAAATTTAACTCAAATTAATTTTTTGACCACCATAAGTTCCAAATTGGTACACATATCACAAAATTTATTTTGTATTAAATTATGTTAAATTTTACCGTCAATTTGCATTATCATCTGTAATCACTACACCGCGACGGCAACTTCGATTCACCTGAAAAGATGGCCGATCCTCCTCCCCTCCGACCTCCCTGCTCCCCAAACCCTAGCGTCCGGCCCCCACTCCTGCGAGGCCTCCTTCGGCAACGGCTTCACTCGCCACCTCGACCTCCTCTCCGCCGTCGACGGCAGAGGAGGAGGCCGCGGGGGAGCATGGTTCCGGTGCTTCACGCTTGAGAGCTCCATCTGCGAGGGGAGGGCTGCCGAAGATGTCGCGGGAGAGGATCGGGATGGCGGTGGGAGGGGACAGGTTGGACGGCGTGATGGGGAGGAGCGAAGAGGAGGAGGAGATGCTGGTGTTGGAGGACGGCGCGTTCCAGATCGCCGAGGGCGGGGGTGGCCGCAAGTTGGGGTTTAGGAGAGGGCAGAGTCTCGCGAGCGATGATTTCTTGGAAAATTATGTGGACCAGGGTAAGCGGCATCCGGTTCGTAATTTGATGGGGTCGATTCGTGTTGTCAAACCAGGAGAGTCGCGGCGCGATCAGGTTATGCTTTCGATCGATCTGTTTGTCCTCGTCTCTGTTCTAGTTGTGTCATTTAGAATCCAATTTATCGAAATCTGGAATTTACTGATGGTCAATGGAATTCGACATTGCGCTTTTATACAGTTATATGGCAGAGAAGGATGTGATGATGATCAATGGCTATGGAGCTCCGAAGTTATGTCATATTTGTTAGGGGAGTGCAATGCAATTGCTTTGCATTTTTTGATATGGAATTAATTGAGTGCTATTAGAGTTAGGGGATCAGTGATAATGAAAAGCTGAATATGCTAACAAGTGATTAATTATCTCCTAGATTCTGGGAAAGATGGGAACCACACAGATTGGAAAGATCTAGATTCCAGGTAAATTCAGTTGGACTGGCAATCTTCTGCGGTAGGTCTTTCCATTCATCATTGATTATGTCTGCGTAGAACCAATGGTTATTGCAACACTTGAAAATCTGGCTAAACTGAAATTGCAATTGGCTGATTATGTATTTCCTAGATTCTGGGAAGGATGAGAACAAAAGTTTTGAGGATCTAGAGTCTAGACTGATCTGGTTGGACAGGTGGTTTTATTTCCTGCTAGCTGATTATCTATCATTTTACGTGGAATATTTCTACTCTTCTCTCTGTTTTCTCTGCTCTTCATTCCATTTTATCTCTCTCTAACGTTATCTCTCATGAAGCCGCAGTGGATCGAGAAGCCAATAATTCTTATCACCCGCTTTGAATATGCGAACTTTTCACACAGTTACTGATTGGTACAATGCGTGCATTTCCTCCACGGTCACTGCTTTACCGTATCGACCTCATGTTGTCTTTGTAGACGGCCATTGCATAGTATGAGAAGGATGCTTTGATCTACGAATTCATGCTCTGGTGCTTGTGAATTCTGCCTGTGTGGAATATTCTTGGGGGAGTATGAAATCATTTGTTATCTTCCTGTTTATAGCATAATGGGTGCATACTACACTGTTTTTAGCTCGTAGCACAGATTTTAGATAAAGTGGATCTATATGTGGTGGCATCATGCTGTAACAACATGGAGTATCCTGAAGTACAGAAAATCAGCTTTGGTACAAATGGAAAGAACCTTTGCTCTCTTTGTTTAGGGATTGTAGTGGGATGAGAGTAAAGAATTTTGGACGCATGTTTCTTTCAACAGTTAGTTTTTGATAGAGGATATAGATTGATCAAAGTTACCAGAATTATCTTCAGTCAAAACTCTGTAATAACCTTTTGAGTTTAGAGAGAATAATTAGTTAGCAAGGAAACTCAGTCTTTCTTACCATCATTATTCTTTCACGGTGTAACATTTGTATCCCAATTTGAGGAGTATGCTTGATATGCATTTTGTGCAGGTTTGTTGACACCTAATTTTGGAAAAATAAAATTGCATTTTGAACAAATAAAAGGAAGAAAAAATAAATATGGGGAAGATTGATTTGATTGATTATGTATGGAAGTTTGAAATTCTGATGAGTATTCAGATTTTGATAAATGTAGAAACAATTGAAAAATCAAGTGAATAAGATGCAAGAATTTTGCAAAATAAAAAAAATCTTAGAGGATCGGCGATGACGAAATCGCGTTCCGATTGCGAGCTTTAATTTAATGCGATAGAAGATGGAAAGTTGAAAGTTGCTATAAAAATGGCCATATGAAAATCACTATAAAAGGAGCCATAATTTTCGTGAGCCGGGGAGAGAGCGATTTTTGAAAATTGGAGAGCAAAAGGGTGAGAGACCTTCCTTCGGTTTTGGGGAGAAAAGAAAAGAAAAAGTCAAAAAAGAAAGAGCAAAAAGGGTCTGACAAGAAGGAGAAGAGACAAAAGAGAAGCGTAAAAGGAGAAGAGACAAAAGAGAAGCGTAAAGGCAGAAGAAAAGGGCAAAAAAGGGGGTGATTTGACCCCTACTGTTCATCGTCTCCCCAAGCTTGCTGCCCACGTTGCTGCTCCATCTGCTACGCCCGTTGCTGCTCCATCCGCGACTATCCAGAGCTGCTCCATCTCACCGTGCGATTACCGCCGTTCACCGCCACCGCCACGCCGGCGCCGCATCTCCGGTGAGGACCTTACGCCGAGCCGCTCCCTGCTGTCGCGACCAGTCTCGACGCCGGAGCCGATCGCCGATCCCTCGCGTGCCTCCACCTCGGTCAGAGCCCCTACCCCGACGAACCGAAGCCCCGACGCTCCACCCTCCGCGAGTAGGCCCGAGCCGTGCCACAGCCGAGCCGCCTTACCCACTGCAGCACCACCAGCAGCACCGAACGCCAGGCGCCCCGACGACCGCGCTCCTGCCCAGCCGACGCCGGAGCTCCGAAGCCTGCCGCTCCCAACCTCGCCGCGCCGCCGCGTCGCTCGCCTCAGCCAAGCACCCGGTGCCTTCGCCGCCCGTCTCCACTCACCGGACGCCGCGCCTGCACACCCGACGCTGCATCTCGAAGCCTGAGGCCTGCTCCGCTCCATTACTGTTCCGCAGCAATCGAGCTCTCACTGTTCACCATTGCCGCCGCGACCCACAAGCCCGACGCCGCCGCACCTGCTGCTGAGTCCTCCGTCCGAGCGCCACCCTACGGCTGCCAAGCCCATTTTGAGAAAAAATAAAATAAAAGAGAAAACACATTAGGTAGTTTTCTTTAGTTTGTTTTATTTATTTTATTTTATTTTATCTTATTCCTTTTAGTATAATTAGCCTTTAGTATATGATTGGAAATTCCAACATATTACCCGATTCCGCAACCGCGCCAGAGTTTTTATTTCATCTATAAGGCCTTAGATGAAATAATTAGTGTTTTAATAAAATTGATATTTTTTGATCTTTAAGGCTTAAGATCAATTTATCGATTTTATCGCGAAATATTACCCATTGATCTGAACGATAGGTAATATTTTTGATGATCTGTTTTGTCTTGATTGCTTTATTTATCTTGAAATGTGTTTGAGTTATAATATTGCATGATTTAGGATTCATATATTTAGAATAGGAATTTTATTTCGAATTTTAAAATAAAAAAATTAAAAAAATCAAATCAATCAATTTAGGTTGCTAGATTTTTAATTTGGATTACATGTTTAATTATTATTAATTTCGAAACTAAACAAAAAGAATCATCATATATATGTCATGTAGTGTTAAAGCATATTTTGCACGTCATTGCATATTATGACTAAATTGCATTTAGTTCAATTCTGGATAATATTTTTCCTAATTTGTTATAAGTTTAGGTATTTTCTAGATATATTGCATTTTAGGATTATTTTGGTTAAGATAATGTTTTAGTTTAAATTAGGATTTGGCCCAACCTAATTCCTAATATAAATTAAATAGGATCTTAATCTAATTAGGTAATTTTCACATTTCACCTGAAAAATACAAAAAAAATGTCATAGGTTAAATTAGTTTTATTATTTATGATAAAATGCATTCTCCTAGAAAAAAATGTCATATGCATGTCATTAGGGCTAGATTCACCGGGATGCATGTCATTTAGTATTTTTGCTAGGCCTATTTAATTAGAAATTGCATGTCATTAGAATTAGGTCATTTAGTTAATATTGTATTGCATATTGCATGATTTTTATTAATTAAGTGAAAACAAAAAGAAATTGTTTGTTAATTAGAAACCATATTCGGGGTTGTTGATGTGGTTTTTAACCTAACCTGCGATGCTTTCGTTGCTTTGAGGTAAGTTTTTGCAATTTATTTATTGTTTATCTGGGTGTTAAATTGGTGGATTGCGCACCCGCATGATCACCTCATATGTTAGGAAAATAGATTTAAAATCAATTTAAGCTGCCTGCAAAAGCATTTTTTGAAAATAAAAGAATGGTACCGAAAGGGCATTAGAGAAATCTAGTGTAACCAAGTCCCCGTACCCATAGTCTCTGGTTCGTAGGAGTAAAGTGAAACTCCCGTTACTTTACTTGGGTTTCTAATCGACCTACTAAAAAAATAGATTAGTGGCGACTCCTGATTAAAAAATCAATTGCATGTTAAGAATTCAAACCTAAGTCGCGAATTGGTATGGGCTTGGGAGAGCCCGAATTAAGTCTAGGCTTAATAATCCATTAACCAAATTTTAGGTGGTTCACACCTCGAAAAATTTAGGTCGCGACAGCTTGGCGACTCCGCTGGGGACTTGTGTTAAAACACTTAGTGGACTTAGACCAATTTTCTTCTTTTTGAAAAATGATTTTTGTTTGGCAGCGGGGATCCCAGGTACGTCCCTAACATTTAAGGTGTTAAATGTTTTTTGCAGATAGGGAGATATAAGGGGAGTAGTCTTTGCTAACCCTTGTCTTGCAGGTTGGAGTTAGGGATGAATGTTTTAAATTCAAGCTATTGAAGTGTTGTTTGATTTAAACTATTGTGCATGCCTTGCATCTTGCACTACACTATTGCACACACAACCTGTTGCTGGACCTGGGCCGCACTAGGATACATAGGATGGTATTGAGTTGGATACGACTTCGACCGCGAGGCCGCGTAGTAGAGGTTGCCCAACTCAATCCCGAAGTTTTCTTGGTGTCAAGAATGTTTACCTTTGCCCGCGAGGCTGCGTCGCATTAGGTATCATTCTTGACGAGCCGGAGTTAGGAGGACTTCGCTTAGTATGCGAGGCTGCAACTAAGTCATCCCACCCTTTTAACTCCACTTTGCTAAGCCGTCTAGATAGAAATCGAGCATCACATTTCATGTGCATGTCTATGAGATTGCCGTTGATTTTCTTTGGTGAAGTAAGTCTTCTATCCCCGTACCATGTAATTTATTTTGTCGTACTTTTGGGTCGGTCCATGACAATCTAGGACAATCATTGATTTAATCCATTTGTCAATTAGAAATGAAATGAGGAAATTGCCATGCAATGAATCATTTTTTTTTTTTAAAAAAGAGAGAAGAAAGTTTTGGAAAATTTGCTTTCAATTCATGTCTAGGAAATTTGATCTTGCTAGGGTGACTATTTTTCTAAATCTCTTTTAGGAAATTCCCTTATTATACAAACTTTTCATGAATAAATGAAAAAAAAAATGAAAAAAATCATATCATTGTCATGGATTGGCTATCTCTTTACACTTCGTGCTTATTCTTTTCATTTCTTCGAATTAGGTGATAACGGATCCTCCACGCTCACCCATCATCACACGATTAAGAGCAAGAATAGCCGACCAAAGCGAGATGCGTGATCGCATGTCCTCCGTGGAAGATCAACTCAAACAGTTAGCCGCTTCCATGCAGCTTATAACAGCTCAACTTCAATCCCTCCAAGTGAACCCGATTCCTCCACCCGATCTCCCTAAGATAGTAGTCCCGAGGCAGGCAAATAGAGCCCAAATGGGTGATGACGAAATGCCCGGACTGGAAGATGACATGGTCCTTGTTGGAAAGGCCAAGCTAGACAGTGTTCCAAAGACAGATCAGAATGAGCGCGTTGCAAAGCTGGAAGAGAAAGTGAGACAGCTGCATGAGTCACAAAGCTCACTCCCATTCGACCTCTCGGTCTATGACAAGGTTAAAATGCCGAGCAAGTTCAAGATGCCGGAGTTCGAGAAGTATGACGGGACATCTTGTCCAAAGTCTCATTTGCAGATGTATCACGTGCGCATGGCCCAGCACGTCAAAAATGAGCCGCTCATGATCCAATCATTTCATGCGAGTTTGATTGGGCCCGCACTAAACCGGTACGTGATGAAGAACGTAAACCTCCTTGAAACCTGGAACGAAGTGGCGGATGCGTTCCTTAAACAGTACAAGTTCAACATGGACATCACGCCTTCCCCAGAAGACTTGGAGCGGATGGAAAAGAAAAGAAGTGAGTCATTTAAAGAATATGCTGTGAGATGGAGAAACCTGGCGGCTCAAATTACTCCTGAGCCTACCAACAAGGAGTTGATGAAGTTGTTCGTGAAGACCCTTCCATCTGAGTTCCGTAATCGAATGGCTAGTACGTATGTCGAGAACTTCAATCAGCTTATTCCTGTAGGAGAACAGATCGAGATGGGGATAAGAGAAGGATGGTTTTCTGAGTCATCTACTAAAAGATTTTTTGCCAAGAAAGATAAGGAAGCTGTTGAGGATGTGAATGTGACCTATAGCCCAGAAGGTGCTAATCGCACCCCGGCTATCCAAATGAATCAAAGGCAACAACAAATTGCTGGTCGTCAATCATTTGCCCAAGCATATAATACAAGGCAATTCTCTTCTCTCCCTGGATCTCCATCTCAAGTGTTAGCGATTCTCCGAAAGAAAGGTTTGCTTTCTAGTGAATCGAAGCGTCCTAACCGCGAAAGCAATCGAGGTTACGACCCAATGAAGAAGTGTGACTACCATAGCGGTGAACTGGGGCATTCAACTGATGAATGTTTCACCCTCAAGCACAAGATCCAAAACCTCTTGGACACGAAGGCTTTTTTGTTTCAAACTGCTCAGCCGAATGTCCAAAAAAATCCGTTACCGGAGCATGAGGGTACGGTGAATGCTATCTTGGAACATGACGCCGGTCGAATCAAGAGCTTGAAGGTGCATGTGATGGACACCCTGGGGCAGCCTGAATGATGGATGGGGTCGCATGGATGAGCCAGGAGATGGAGAACCCAAATGATGTGCTGGAAGGGGTTACGAACTTGTTCGACGACCTCATCATAGGAGCTGTTGATGAAGGACCCCCTAAAGAGATGGGCCTTGGCCCATAAGAGTAACTTTTTTTTTTTTTTTTTTACTGCTTTTGCATATTCCCCTGCGTGGGAATTTCTATTATTTTCTAAGAGATGTTTTCAGTGATTAAGTGTGGCATTTTTCCATTCAATAAATGTAATTGATTGATGAATTTCAATGAAATTACAAATTTTAATTTGAGGGCATGATGAGGTATACCAAACCAGCCCGGTGATGATATCCAACTGATAAAAGAAAAGAAAAATCCAAGGAGAAATTCTGAGGCCTGGGCTTCATCATGCTTTCTCATGTCAAAATGTTTCAAAAAATGCTTTTCCAAATGCTTTTCAAAAACAGAAATTTTCAAAAAAAATTCAAAAAAAAAAAACTTGATTTACTCTGTTTGTCTTTTTGACCCATCTACTTTTTGTTTCAGAGACGGTTTTATAGCATGTAAAGGTGTGAAAATGGTCCAATCCAATTCTGGATCCTGGGGACAAGTTCGCTCCGAATTACAATGGCCCGTTTGTGGTAAAGAAGATACTTCCTTAATGTGCCTTGATCTTGGCATAAATGCATGGTCATGAGTTTCCCACTCCAATTAATTCTGATGTTGCTAAAAAGTATTATCCGTGATAGAATTTGCCATGTCATGTTTTGAATTGCAAGCGTTTCAATGATGAATAAATTGCTTCAATGAGTTCAATTGTTCAAATTTATTGCAAATCTTACATTTTTTCTCCCTTGATGAATTGTGTGAGATAAATTGAATGTGTCAAATGGGATACTTTGAAATGATGAAAGGCAAGCCTTGTTCCATACAGTGTTTCGTACACTAACCCTCAGTAAGTTGTGTGAAAAATTCCATGCCCGCAAGGAAGAGGGCTATCTCGCAAAGGGTACGTCAACCAAGGTGATGAGAGGCATTCTTTTCTCTATTCCAAACACTACAGGTGATCCATTGCTTAACCATTTTGAGCCCATACACTTATGAATATTCTTTTCAAATTACCCTGTCAAGAATCACCCCACATTGGGGCAAATGGGAGATGAAATGGCATCATGAGGTGAGAAAAATGAATTGAAATTTTCTTGCTCTCACTTGCATCAATCTTTAAATCGTGCTATTGCATTGAATTCATGGGTTAACTTAAGTGCCTTAGGATGACGAAGAGCATTTTTTTCTCTATCCTACATACTTATACCCTTTGCATAACCCACTTGAACCTGCAATTTTCATTTCTTTAAACCCAATTGGTGATCATCCCCCACCTTTGGGGCAAGGAAAGAAAAATCAAACCACTCAAATAGCATGATTTACAATGCTAATAAAAATGGAGACTTTGTCCAAAAAAAGTGCAAAAATGGGGCATGAAAAGCAAGTGTGCTCGGTAAAAGCAAGGCCAATGCCCAAAGAAAAAAATCAAACACTTGATGAAGTGAGTCGTATCCCCAACAAGGTGGTACAAAAAAAAAAATAATCAAATGTTAAGATGTTGCAATTGGTGGAGTTGTGATGTGAAGAAAATCTTCGACGATGGGGAGGAAAATTGTTGGAAATTTCCAGATGATCACCAACTTTGACCCCATAAACACTTTTTGAGCCAAATGATCCTTTCGTTTCTCAACCTATGAGCAAAGCCTACGTTACGTCCCTTGCAAAAGTCTCTTCAAATTAGGGCACTTGAATTAACCTAGGGGTTCACATGTTTTAAGCATCACTCGAAGAAGTGCGAGCAAGATTATTTCTTTCTCATTTTGCAGGGTTCTTGACTTGTAAACCCAGAGATGATTACAGAATATCACTCATTCTTTCAAAAGCCTTGACTCAAAGAGTCCCTTTTGTTAAGCCGTTGACCAAGCCCACATTACGGTCCTTGTTAAAGACCTCTCAGATTGGTAAAATCGTACCACTTGTGAGATTGCTCAGACCCTAGTTTGGGCATGACGATGGTGAGATAGAGTGATTGACAAAATCCTGCATCAAAAGTCAGGATTGAATCGCCATTTTAATGAGGATGAGAGAAAAAGTCCTTTCAGACCAAATGATCCCTCATTTGACACATCCATGACACTCATGTGTTGATTGGAATTTTCTTTTGAGATACTTCCCAATGGAAATTAGGTGATGCAAGATTAATGGAAATCATCATAAACCTCCATTATATTGATGCATGTTTATGATTACAAATGTATGTTGCCTCTCCTATGACCATGCTTTGCAGGAGACGTATCTTTGAAGATCGGAGATGTTACCAGGTAAGTACATCTCTATCCATATCTTGAATATTTGTCATTGCACAGGTATTCCCTTTTAAGCATACCGACACTCAATTGAGTTGTCCCATTAAAGATTTTTCCTCCAGATTCAATCTGATTAAGGCGACCGAAGAATGGTTCGGGTCCTGGTCGGATGATTTCTGTCGCAAGGCTGGGCGACCGAAGAATGGTTCGAGTCCTAGCCAAGCAAAACCTCGTCTAGGCGACCGTAGAATGGTACGGGTCCTAGACACCATTAAAGATTTTTCCTCCGATTCAATTTGATTAAGGCGACCGAAGAATGGTTCGGGTCTGGTCGGATGATTTACGCCGCCACCGAAGAATGGTTCGAGTCCTAGCCAAGCAAAACCTTAGTCTAGGCGACCGTAGAATGGTACGGGTCCTAGACACCATTAAAGATTTTTCCTCATTCAATCGATTAAGGCGACCGAAG
Source organism: Eucalyptus grandis (assembly GCF_016545825.1). Taxonomy (NCBI): domain Eukaryota; kingdom Viridiplantae; phylum Streptophyta; class Magnoliopsida; order Myrtales; family Myrtaceae; genus Eucalyptus; species Eucalyptus grandis. Next base: position 11,598,560 of record NC_052617.1, on the reverse strand, counting down.
AATGGTTCGGGTCCTGGTCGGATGATTTCGTCGCAAGGCCGGGCGACCGAAGAATGGTTCGAGTCCTAGCCAAGCAAAACCTCGCCTAGGCGACCGTAGAATGGTACGGGTCCTAGACACCATTAAAGATTTTTCCTCCAGATTCAATTTGATTAAGGCGACCGAAGAATGGTTCGGGTCCTGGTCGGATGATTTTTGTCGCAAGGCTGGGCGACCGAAGAATGGTTCGAGTCCTAGCCAAGCAAAACCTCAGTCTAGGCGACCGTAGAATGGTATGGGTCCTAGACAACCTCAGTTCAGGCGACCGTAGAATGGTACGGGTCCTGAAAAATCGTTTTTTCGTCAAGGCGACCGTAGAATGGTACGGGTCCTAGACAACCTCAGTTCAGGCGACCATAGAATGGTACAGGTCCTGGAAATTAGATCCCCGTTTAGGCGACCGTAGAATGGTACGGGTCCTGGAAAATCTTTTTTCATTCAGGCGACCGTAGAATGGTACGGGTCCTGGAAAATCATTTTTTCGTTTAGGCGACCGTAGAATGGTACGGGTCCTGGGAAAGCAGTCACTTTGTGAAGTCATGTTACTATTCTGGGCGACCGTAGAAGGGTACGGGTCCTGGACATGTAACACCAATCTATCTTGAGTTACTCCACCATCTCCGAAGGTAAGTAATTCCAGGTAAGTTCCTTTATCATTTGCATTAGCATTTCCATGCATCATATAAATTGCATTTCAAAATGGGATTCATCTTCCCACCCAAAAAAAAAAAAAGTCACTCAAGTACATTTGCATGATTAACATTTAGGTCTCAACTTATCTTTGAAGGCAACCTCTACGAGCTCACCTTCAAAGAGGGGCAGCCTGTTGACACCTAATTTTGGAAAAATAAAATTGCATTTTGAACAAATAAAAGGAAGAAAAATAAATATGGGGAAGATTGATTTGATTGATTATGTATGGAAGTTTGAAATTCTTATGAGTATTCAGATTTTGATAAATGTAGAAACAATTGAAAAATCAAGTGAATAAGAGGCAAGAATTTTGCAAAATAGAAAAAATCTTAGTAGGATCGAGCTGATTGCGAAATCACGTTCCGATTTGCAGGCTTAATTTAATGCGATAGAAGATGGAAAGTTGAAAGTTGCTATAAAAATGACCATATGAAAATCACTATAAAAGGAGCCATAATTTTCGTGAGCAGGGGGGGAGCGATTTTTAAAAATTGGAGAGCAAAAAAGGTCAGAGGCCTTCCTTCGGTGTTGGGGGAGAAAAGAAAAGAAAAAGTCAAAAAAGAAAGAGCAACAAGGGTCTGACAAGAAGGAGAAGAGACAAAAGAGAAGCGTAAAGGCAGAAGAAAAGGGAAAAAAAAAGGGGTGATTTGACCCCTACTGTTCATCGTCTCCCCAAGCTTGCCGCCCACGTTCTTGCTCCATCTCGCTACGCCCGTTCTTTGCTCCATCCGCGACTATCCAGAGCTGCTCCATCTCACCGTGCGATTACCGCCGTTCACCGCCACCGCCACGCCGGCGCCGCATCTCCGGTGAGGACCTTACACCGAGCCGCTCCGTCGCCGCGACCAGCCTCGACGCGGAGCCGATCGCCGATCCCTCGCGTGCCTCCACCTCGGTCGAGCCCCCTACCCCGACGAACCGAAGCCCCGACGCTCCACCCTCCGCGAGTAGGCCCGAGCCGTGCCACGCCCGAGCCGCCTTACCCATCCGCAAAGACCACCGGAAGAAGACCGAACGCCAGCGCCCGACGACCGCGCTCCGCCCGGCCCGACGCCGAGCTCCGGGCGCCGCTCCCAACCACGCCGCGCCGCCGCGCGCTCGCCTCAGCCAAGCACCCGGTGCCTCGCCGCCCGTCTCCACTCACCGGACGCCGCGCCCGCACACCCGACGCCGCATCTCGAAGCTCGAGGCCTGCTCCGCTCCATTACGTTCCGCGCAATCGAGCTCTCACTGTTCACCATTGCCGCCGCGACCCACAAGCCCGACGCCGCCGCACTTCCGCGCCGAGTCCTCCGTCCGAGCGCCACCCCAATTGCCAAGCCCATTTTGAGAAAAAAATAAAATAAAGAGAAAACACATTAGGTAGTTTTCTTTAGTTTGTTTTATTTATTTTATTTTATTTTATCTTATTCCTTTTAGTATAATTAGCCTTTAGTATATGATTGGAAATTCCAACATATTACCTGATTCGCAACCGCGCCAGAGTTTTTTATTTCATCTATAAGGCCTTAGATGAAATAATTAATTAAGCGGGAATAAAATTGATATTTTGATCTTTAAGGCTTAAGATCAATTTATCGATTTTATCGAAATATTACCCATTGATCTGAACGATAGGTAATATTTTTGATGATCTGTTTTGTCTTGATTGCTTTATTTATCTTGAAATGTGTTTGAGTTATAATATTGCATGATTTAGGATTCATATATTTAGAATAGGAATTTTATTTCTGAATTTTAAAATAAAAAAATTAAAAAAATCAAATCAATCAATTTAGGTTGCTAGATTTTTAATTTGGATTACATGTTTAATTATTATTAATTTCGAAACTAAACAAAAAGAATCATCATATATATGTCATGTAGTGTTAAAGCATATTTTGCACGTCATTGCATATTAGGACTAAATTGCATTTAGTTCAATTCTGGATAATATTTTTCCCTAATTTGTTATAAGTTTAGGTATTTTCTAGATATATTGCATTTTAGGATTATTTTGGTTAAGATAATGTTTTAGTTTAAATTAGGATTTGGCCCAACCTAATTCCTAATATAAATTAAATAGGATCTTAATCTAATTAGGTAATTTTCACATTTCACCTGAAAAATACAAAAAAAAAAAATGTCATAGGTTAAATTAGTTTTATTATTTATGATAAAATGCATTCTCCTAAAAAAAAAATGTCATATGCATGTCATTAGGGCTAGATTCACCGGGATGCATGTCATTTAGTATTTTTGCTAGGCCTATTTAATTAGAAATTGCATGTCATTAGAATTAGGTCATTTAGTTAATATTGTATTGCATATTGCATGATTTTTATTAATTAAGTGAAAACAAAAAGAAATTGCTTGTTAATTAGAAACCATATTCAGGGTTGTTGATGTGGTTTTTAACCTAACCTTGCAGATGCTTTCGTTGCTTTGAGGTAAGTTTTTGCAATTTATTTATTGTTTATCTGGGTGTTAAATTGGTGGATTGCGCACCCGCATGATCACCTCATATGTTAGGAAAATAGATTTAAAATCAATTTAAGCTGCTTGCAAAAGCACTTTTAAAAATAAAAGAGTGGTACCGAAAGGACATTAAAGAAATCTAATGTAATCAAGTCCCCGCACTCCATAGTCTCGGTTCGTAGGAGTAAAGTGAAACTCCCGTTACTTTACTTGGGTTTCTAATCGACCCACTAAAAAATAGATTAGTGGCGACTCCTGATTAAAAAATCAATTGCATGTTAAGAATTCAAACCTAAGTCGCGAATTGGTATGGGCTTGGGAGAGCCCGAATTAAGTCTAGGCTTAATAATCCATTAACCAAATTTTAGGTGGTTCACACCTCGAAAAATTTAGGTCGCGACAAGGTTCATTGATAGTTTGAACTTTTGGCAAAATTGAGTGTTTAACATGGTCTAAGTGCTCCACTCATGATTTCATTTTGTATTCCTCTTTGTTTGGTCAGTGTGCTCCTATTTTCAGCTATTGTGCTTATCCCCATCAATGTGGTTGTATCCACGTACTGGATAAAGTATAGCTGATATCGTGGGTAATGTTAAGAACCATGCTTACAAAACTGTGGGTACCGTTCCTAACAGTTAAGCTTTTGACAAAAACAATTTTGTAACATGTAAAAGAGTAGAAGAAGGAACTATGTCGATTTGGTCCCATGCTGTGAGGATTTAGAAACCTTTAAGTTTCCTTAACAGTAATTAACTAGAAAAGGTTTTCTGATAGGCTAATTTGAAGTGTTATTTCTTAAAAATTCCTTGACTCCTTGAGAATATTCAACACATTGATGATATACCAATGGATTTGTTCACCTTTGTGCTAGAGTATTATCACGATCACGTAGTTTTTGCTAAATGATGAGATTCTCATCTCTTTTTTCCCGGGGATTCTTTTTTTTTTCCCCTTCACTAATCTGCCTAAACATTTGTGGTAATAGTAAAGGGCCTAGCTAAATGGATCCTTTCCTTGCCATTACAAAGCAAGTTCATGTTGTAAATGTTCTCCAGGGCTCAATTAAGCAGGCTAGGGCTCTTAATGGCAAGCTTGCATTCATCTATACTACATGGAACGATGAGCATAACGACTTGACAAGAAATGTCAATTTGATTTCGTCCAGGTTCCCCAAGCATCGTGCATTATTCTCCCCTTCCTTCAATCTTGCACCGTGAATATTTCTCCTCGCCCTAATCCATCAAAACTAGGATTTCCAATAACAAACCTTTCCCAATGAACAGTATATTTCCTTTTCTTCTCCTTTTTTGGGCACCTGTAATAATTATAGTTATATATCTAGGGTGGATATGTACCTCATTAGCGTAATGAATCATGAATACTTTGTATCTATCATTCATTATAATCGTTCTTTAATTTAAAAAACATAGCGACGTTGTTAAGTAATTCCGGTAGCTTTGCGTCTCTGAAACAGTGTTTCCACTGAGTTTGTTCCGCGTTCAGAATTACACTGTATGATCGCGCTTTACTCTTTCTCGCTGTATGCGACTTCTTCTTCCACGAATATTTTCAGTCGCCTACGGAAGAAACATGGAAGGCATTGGTTTCAAGTATTGCAAATGCGAAAAATTTTCGGGGGTCGGTTTGCTTCCGCCATGCCACTAATGTCACCTTTGGGATATAGCGAAATTTGGACAAAAATAATATATGTTTTTACTCTAGTCCACGCTAGTATATTACGATATGAATATGATAGGATTCTGTAAATCAACGGAACTTAATTGAATGTATGTTAAATCTATAGCCACCGAAGAAAACATTCTTTAGTTATAAAAAAATCATCATATAATAATATCCAACGTGTACAAATTAGTTATGTCAAATTAATATTACTGGGAACCTAAAAAAGATCCCTCGATATTGACAATGCATCCCAACAAAATGTAATCTAGCCCAATCTAATCTTAGGCCCTAAAAAAGGTCACTGAGAGATTGTCATTTGACGAAGCGGACCCAATTGAAAATAATGCTCTAAATCCGGCCGGGGCAAGCCTAACTTTGGGCTATTTATTTTTATCCAATCTCGGCCTGGTCAAGCCTTACTCTACTCATTCTTAAAAGAACTTTTTTTTTGGTATGTTTGGGAAATTTGAAGCAGCTTGGCTCCGTTGTTTTACAAAAAATGAATGATTTGTAGAACATTTTCTTAAAAATGATTGTTTGTATCACTTGAAATAGTTAGTTAATAGAAAATAATTTTGTTTGTTATGGACAACAATTTATATTCTGATATTTTCATGGACGGTGAAATTTTTTTCATTTTCGTAAGAGATACGGATGATATTTTTAGTAAAATATTTTTTAAATCATTTATTCTTCGTGAAATAAACAGAACTTGAGTTGTTTTACATTTAAATAAAATTTATTGAATTAAAAGCGATGAAAGTGAGAAAATCGTATCATATTGGTGATCCCACTTGCACAATCCGACGGTGAATAAAGAAACATACAAAGAATATCTTAAAATCAAAATCCCCACACATTTTTTTTAGAATATTTCCCAACTTTCTTAGACATACATAAAAAGAAAAATCATAGGATTTTCAGATGTGCTATTGCTTAGTATAGTGAGGATGAGACACCGACCGGGTTATCAGGTCCGGGATTCATTTTTGGCAAAAAGCACATCTTGATAGCCGCTTTGGACAATAAGGTACAGCTGGACATTTTTCCCAAAAATGCAAAAAAAAATTGGTTCAACCCAATTTGGACCCAAAAATATCTAGGTTGGTTCGGATCAAACCGCATTCAAAGAATCCTTCTTTTTTTATTTTTTGTGCTTGAAACCCAATTGAAATTTTGGAATAGTTAGAAATATGATTTGACATAATTCTAATAACAGGCGTAGGAAGACTAGTGGATTGAATTTGTTTGTTAAGTCAAGTGATAGATTTTCTGTTGACTGGTTAAAAGATTTTGCTAATGAAAGTAGTTACTTACATATTGTCACTTCACTAAGTAATTAATTTACTAGGCAAATATTAGTGTCTCTAATGTTGGAACACTCCCTTCCTTCTAGAACTCCTAATTAGGAATGACCATGTCATGTTCTCCCAAATATGAAAAATTAGCATGCTCGTGGGGAGGGGCAATACAGTAAAAAAAATATTGTTTTTATTTACCATCCCAAAAGAAAAGGCGGTGGGTTTTTCATTTTATTTCTCGATTAAAGGGTAGTTCTGTCAAGTCGAATTGGGAAAAAGGGGCCTGACAGATGGAAATTAAATGGAATCCTATATATAAACTATGTAATTAACAATGTTAATTACCCCTACTTTCCTTGATTAAACCATTTTTACCAAATTTTTTATTTGAGAAAAGTTTTTTTAAAATTAAAGAACGACTATAATGAAGAGAGCCCTAGACAAATTACACCATTTGAGTCAGACGAGAGAGAGAGAGAAAGAGTTCAAATTCTTCCGCAACTCTTCTGTTTCCTCGCCTGCCTCAAGAAATTGCCGGCACACGTGCAGCCAGCCCTCGACCTCCCACCGCACTCCCCCAGGGAATGGCCACGGTGCCACCGCAATTGATGATAGCTAGGGTCTCGCACCTCTCCTCCCCATCTCGATGAAGCCTCACCTCATCGATTAGGATGGGAGAATTTTGGGCACTTAAATGTTTATTTGTGCCAAATTTTGACACTTACAGTATACTTTAGCCCAATCTTCTTTCATAGGGAAAATTACAACAACAAAAAAAAAAAAATCATGAACATATTGTAATCGTGCCAATCAATTATAAATTTATTTATTTTTTGGCTAATTGAGTCCTAAATCAATTACAATTATATTAATTTAGTTTGTTTATTGGTGTTGACGTGGAAGTTAGCTTCTACTAGTGAACATTTTTTTAATATTATTTTATTTTGATTTTTTATTTTTATTTTTATTTTTCCTTTTTCTCTTTCTTTTTTTTTCTCCTCCTTCCTTTGGCTTCAACAACTAGCCAGAGGGGGTGGTTGCTTGGACTAAGGCGACTCCATCGTTGGGCGGGGTGAGCTTGCTCTGGCTCGGGCGAGGCAAGCCCCACGCGGATCTATGGATCGGTGAGCTCACCCTCGCCTAGATCTAGGAGGGCTCGCCTTGCCCTTGCCCAAAGAATGGCGAGGTGAGCCCGCCACCGCGATCACCAGAGCTAGAGGAAGGAGAAGGAATGAGGAAAAAAAGGACAAAAAGAAAAGATAAAAAAATTTAATAAAAAATTTGGAAAAATAAAATAATATTAAAAAAATTGTTCATCGGCATTGGGGCATCCATGTTAATGCCAACAAGTTAAATTTGATCACATGAATTGAATTGGTATAATTACAAAAGATTTAGAATTCAATTTGTCAAAAAAATAAGTTTAAGACTCGAATCGGTACAATTATAATATATTTAGGGCTTTTTCGATAATTTCCTCTCTTTTCATAAATCCATTTTTTCTAGTGAACAATATGCTTCCATAAAGTATTATACGTATTTCCTCAATGTTAGATGCAAGGACAAAGGATGCTGTTGTGATTAGTCGACCAAGTAATTGTGGGCTTGTCAATGAGAATATGCCATCTCTTAGAAGAAAGCTGGGAGAGCGAAGCAATCGAGAAGTTGTCAATAATTGTTGCCATTGTAGCTTTCGAAAGTTGTCAACGGCACATGCTACATGATGTAGGGAAAGTTCACCCTTGTTAACAATAGAGCTAGTAGGCAAAGAAAGTAAGGTGACAAGATTTGTGATTATTGAGATTGTCATCGTTGGCACTTATGAAACGAGGGGAGTTGGCAAGAAAGCCACTCTAATGCATGTCCATAATAAAGTATTTGAGGATCCTACCTTTAATTATATGTTCCGGTCATTGTATCTCAGGAGTTTAGTGTCTATAAACTACAAGAAAAGATTGTCAATGTAGCCAGACTAGATAATCTCTCAAATGATAAGGATGTGAAGAGGAGGACGCGCGTATTGAATTTGAGAAGGATAATAATGTTATGGGCCAGTATGCCGATTGATTAGCAGCAAAGCATGGGAACACGGAGCTGCCGAATGGAGCTCCGGGTCAGCACAGATGTGTGGTCCGCCTCGCCAATTGCTGACGTCACAAGACCCAACCGCATTGGAGAGCGAGGGATGGCGGTGCATGCGCCGTGGGGCCGGCCGTCCTCCCACTCTCGGGCCCCACCACTGCCGTGATTTGCTAACTTTCTCGCAACCATGTCCCTATAAAATGTCTTGTCAAGGCGGATACACCCCCCTTCCCCGTTTCATTTCTCTCTCTCGATCTCCTCTGCTAACTCCCAACATAAATTTCGGTTATTGAGGAATTTAGTGGATGGCAGGGGAAGAGAAATAAAAATAAAAAACAATATATAATGGCCTGAGATATTCTCGTGTATTGAAATCTAAATTAAAATTAAGGATATGATTGGAGAAAAAGAACCAAAATCCATTTAAAATTAAAAAACACCTATCCTTTTTGCATTCGCTAAGAGCCGGAGGAATTTAAAACAATGATTAAATTTGTTGTTAGGTTAGCTGTTCAAGCTTGAAAAATAATGGTCAGTCAAGGGAGGCTCCATCTTCTCAACTAAGATTATTTATTCCGATATGATCCAGGAATGTTTTATTGTTTTCATCTAATCTTTTTTTTTTCTCCCTTGCTCGCTACCCATACTCTTCTTTGCTCTCTCGGCATATTTTTCACTTTCATTGTTAGGTATCAATCAATTGTTTCAGATCCTCCAAATTAAGAAGGTTAACAAAATCGAGAAGAAATACGATGAGGTCCTATTACCTTGGAAGTGGTGACTTCTCTGAGTTTTGGAAGCTTTCATCTCCCGATCTGAATCTAAATTTGTGAGTTCTTTAGAGGTGTTTTTGTGCTTGTCCAACCTCACTCTATCTAGATTTAGATATGGGAGCTTTTTTCAACTTGTTTTTAGTGTCTCTGTATCACAACGATGTAGAAATGTTGAGCGTGCATCGCCTATTGGATAAACAAGGAATTACGGTGGATGATGTGGGATTTAGTTATTGATTGCCCTTTGTTATGTTTTGATGCTAAGACAATTCCGTTCTTGTAAAATCAAAGCGTGCCAATCATAGCAACTTTGTGTTTTGTTGTTTTACTTTACTGTTTGGAATATGCTTTATTTTAAACTTCTTATATATCGTTTTGAGATATGAATAAAATATTTACTTTCAATAAAAAGAAGAAGAAGAAGAAATCCACTTTGGAAACATTTTTCCCAACCTGCCAAAAAATCAAGTCTATTCAACTTAGACCTACAAATTTCCACGTTGTTTTGGGTCAACCAACCTTGAGCGGACTCGTGAAGAATCCTTTTTTTATTTTTTGGTGATTAAGTGTTGATTGAAATTTTGTGATAGTCAGAAATATGACAAAAATAATTCTAATACTCTAGGCATATTAACATTCGTCGACTGAATTTGTTTGTGGAGTCATTAATAGATTTTTTTTCTAAAAAAAGGTGACAGATTTTCTATTGGGCAGTTAAAACGTTTTGCCTAGTCAGTACAATTCACCCATCCGGAATATACATACATATATGTAGATCACCTTTTTCTCGAGGCGTTTTAGACGTTTTCTTAATTCTTATTATTATAAATAAAGGCCCTACTTTCTACTGGCAGTCGAAACGTTTTACTTAGTCAACTATGGACCCACCCCTCCGAAATATATATACATACATAGAGATGACCTTTTTCTTGAGGCGTTTTAGACGTTTTCTTAATTTTTATAACTAAAAATGAAGGCCTTACTTTCTACTGGACAGTCGAAACGTTTTGCTTAGTCAAGTATGGACCCACCCATCCGGAATACATATAGATTACCTTTTTCTTGAGACGTCTTAGACGTTTTAAGATTTTTATATATAGATCGCCCCAGGCAGGTCTCCGATATTCGTCGAGGCGTTCGGCTCCTTCCTCTTCACGAAACCAGTTCTTCACTCCGCTTCAGCTATAACCTTGTTTTCCATCTCGGACGCTCTCTTAGGGTTTCAACCCCAAGCCCTCTTCTGGCCAGCTTGGAGGTACTCGCTCTCTCTCAATCTATCTACTCCCTTTTCGTTCTCCCATTTCTCTTCTGTGAACCCAAATTTTTGCACTTCGGTCTCTAGTTTATGTCGCTCCGTAATCGTCGATTTATGGGTTGGCTGGGTTTTTCGTTTATGTATTCTCTACTACATAATGGTGCCGGTGAGCCCAGAACGAAGACTTTTATTGCTTTATAAAAAATAAATCATCATTAGCTGAGTGGTCAGTCAAGTGTTTCGTCCCAGATGCTATAGATCCATGTCTGAACTACGTTGCAAATCTCAACTCAAACTAGCTTTTGGAAGCCACCGGTCAAGTCATACTTGACGCTTGTAAACTGGAGAGTTTACCATGTATCCTTAGAATTAGTTTGTAAAGAACCCAACCAAGTGAATGGAAAAACTTAAGGGTGCAGCTGAGCCCAGGCTATGAAATTTTGCTGAAAGCGGAGTCAAGGGGCAAGATTAGGGGCTGAAGGGAGATGCATGATAGAGATATTACCCAAGAAAGAGTTCGCAAGCCCATGAACAGTGAACAAGAAAGAAAACCACGTTCCCAAAGATAACAGTGAAAAAATAAACAAAAAAGTAGCTACAAATTTAAAGAGCAAAATTTCCAGAACCCAGTTAAACATGCCATCTTCATATCCGAGAGTGAAAAGAGAACTTGGGTAGAAATGATGGTGGGAGTCACTGAAGCAGGGCCTTTTCTAAAAGAATTGGGGATTGATGAAGATTTTGACCCAATTCCGAAGTCCAAAATTAATTAAATATCTTACAGGCCTCGGCGCCATTCTTCACCCAAAAATTCAAGGTCTTCCTTGAAACTTATCTGTCCATTCTTTTGTGGGATACAGAGAAAATGCCTAGAGAGACGGACCCCTTTTGGAAGTATGTGAAATTGCTGCCTAACAAACACTGGAACTGCAACTTCTGTGGGAATTCGTATGCTGGAAGCGCGACCAGGATCAAGGCCCACTTAGCTGGAGTTGGAGGATATGGGATCAATGACTGCAAGAACGTTGATGGCCGAGTGAGATCGGAAGCCCGGAAGGCGATGAAGGGTAAAAAAGTGGTGGAATCGAGCAGCAGACCAGATAACGATGAAGTGGGTCTGCATCAGCCTGTGATTGCAAGCAATGAAGATGGTCGGCCTGTGATTGCAAGCAATGAAGATGGTCGGCCTGTAATTGCAAGCAATGAAGATGGTCAGCCTGTGATTGCAAGCAATGAAGATGGTCAGCCTGTGATTCCAAGCAATGAAAATGGTCGGAGAGAGACTTCATTTGTTGCCATGCCATACCTGAGCTCTAATGCCATAAGCAATGGTCGGCCTGTGATTGCAAGCAATGAAGATGGTCGGAGAGAGACTTCATTTCTTGCCATGCCATACCTGAGCTCTAATGCCATAAGCACTGTAGGTGCAAGTTCATCAGACTTTCATCCATCGCATGAGATGAATGTGCCCAGTCAGTATCTTCCTACTCAAAACATGACGACACATGGGGACTTTTCATTCTGGACACAACCTCCTCAATCTCATGCCGTTGATTCTAACATTCAGCCATGGAATTTGAGTTATCCTGGTGGCGGCGGAGACCTTGCACCTGAAGCTTTGACTAACATGCCACCCCTAGTAAATGTAGAAGGGGGAGAACCCAATGCAGAGGTTCCACAAGGTATGTGCAACTTCGAAATTCACCATATGTCAAAAGCTCATGCAGGATACCGAATTTGTTTTCTAATCCTTACCTAAGAATTTGGATATAGCAGGACATTTAGATTCCTAATGGTAATAGAAAATGAACAGAGGAGTTTAAGAGTCGGTCAATAATACTCAATAGTTCTTTGAAAAAGAACAGACAAATGCTTTTCAAGTGTGACTTTCAAATCTTGAAAAGCCATGGCTCTCTATATCCCCTCAAATCACCTACGTGAAGACATTTACTTTTAAACAAATGAACAGAGTCGTGTGAACCATGGGAGCTTCGAGAGAGAGAGAGAGAGAGAGAGAGAGAGAGAGAGAGAGAGAGAGAGAGAGAGAGAGAGAGAGAGAGAGGGAGGTGTATAGGAGATCGCTTGATCAGTGAACTTTCCTTGCTAGTGGGCTGACTTTGGCGATGGACAATTATATCAGTTTGCATAGGCATCGGTTCAATTTCAATCTCATGTGCCAAAATTGTGAACATCATTTCATATTTCATCCATGTTTCCCTTTCGTATTACCAAAAGCACTTCCAAATTAAAAAAGAGGATGCATAGAAGGGGTAAGCATGCATTTGGTAGGCACTTTCCAGTTTTCAAAATATTTTCGATGTGTCGAGGGGACTGGTATTGTCTCGACGGCTTCACAAAATTCATGAAAATTTCCTTGTTTCCCCTTCAACGAGTCCAAATGTGTTCTGATCTCATATTTCTTGGCCAAGCAACGCATTTATAAAATTACGAGGGTTTATATGCTAATTACTGTTGGTGATTTAAAATAAAGTGCTGCATAAAAGATATGTCATGGGAACCTTTGATGTCTGTCAACCGCACAGAGATAGGAATTATCTTTGATCATGCATTTGATCATATCTAAATACTTTAATTTCAAACTAAAAAGTATTAGATGAACCTAAAATTTAAATTGACTGTTTCTCGATGGATCACAAAATATGTAATGACAGAAAAGAAGTCATCATAAACATATAATTATTTTCTGACAGCGTACAATAAATTATTTGCTCTTTCAATGATTCATACTTACCTCCAAATCATCCTTTAATTGATTGTTTTCACATTCAAATGCCGCCTATATGAGACTTTAACTAACAACACCTTCATTCATCTTAAATTTAAATGATATGAATATTGCTTGTTTTCATATTTTTGAATGAGTATGGTTGGAATTGTTGGGACATTAACGCAAGTATGATAATGGGACAAAATATTGTCATGCATTGTCTCCAAGCCATCGATAATATATGGTTCAGTTTTCTCCTGGTGCTATTAGTTACCATCGCGTTTGAGTGACGTTCAAATGGGTCACCCACCAATCAATGATCCAATTGAAAGCAAGAATAGTTCTTTTTTTATAGAACAGTTGGGATATTAGTCTTCCTACCTTAGATGTAGATATGAGGTATATCTCCTTTTTTTTTTAAGGTTTTAATTTCAAAATTCAACTTAGGGTCTGGTTAAGGGGACTTTTATTTTTAACTTTTGGGGTTGATCTAAATTTTTCTAGTATTGTACCGCTCAAACATTTTGAAAGAATAGATACATCAATGTTAGCATCTATAAAAATATATAATAACAAGCTCATTCTTGAGTGTTGCCTTTAGGAGTGACACTTAGGAGTCTAAATTGAAAGAGATTGCTTATTCTCTTTGCAAGTAGTATTTTCTTGCACTCTCTACTCATTTTGCCTTTAACTAGGATACTTACCCCATTCAATCCCATGAGTTTTATCCGGAAAAAGGATTAGTTTTAATAATCTCAATGTTGCAGATTAGCAATTATTGAAATCTCAAACATTTTTTATAACGCTTTTTTTTATAAAATATTTCTTTGAAAGATTTTATTATTTTCTCTTAATACGACAGTAATGGAGTTGATTTCATACACGTTTCTTTATGTCATGTAATAACTACCATGAAAAATTCCTAACTGTTATCAAGTTCATATATTTTACACTAACATATATTATGAACTTGGAATTGCTCTTTGTTTAAAACATGAAGATTCATATGAAATATGATACGTTTTCACGAGTAATTTATGCTAAAATTCATACTTCAATTTTCATTTGTTTATATTAATGTAAAATATAGGGAGAACCACTTTTCATACAGGCCTAAATATCAATTCAACCCATCCCATACAGGCCCAGATATTTCCTCAACCCATCAACAGCTCAAAGCAAACCGATAGCAACAGGGCAAGTGCTCTCGCCCAAACCCAAGGACCGCCAAACCCAACACCCCACACCCCCCCACACACTCTTATATATATTCTCTTATATATATTTACACTTCATCTTATTTCATTTTGTTCTGTGAACATTATGTTTCTAGAAAATACTATGAGTATTTCCTTGATGTTAGATGCGAGGACGGATGATGCACTCGTCGATAGTCAACCAATTGCTTGTGGGCTGGTCAACGAGAATATGCCATCTCTGAAAAGAAAGCTGGAAGAACTAAGCAATCAAGAAGCAGACATGGATGGGTTGGAGACATGGTGTAGGAAAGCACAAAGGATTAGTGGAGAATATTGGAGCACGTTCCAAGCATTCCGAGAAGGCAGATCTCTTTCTCCACAGCAGGTAGAAAGAGTAAATGATTTGAGCAAAGAAGTTAAAGATATTCTAGGCCACTGTAGCTTCCCAAAGGGGTCGACAACACATGCTGCTGGATGTAGGAAAAGTTTGCCCTTGGAAACAACAGAGCTAGTAGACAAGGAAAGTAAGGAGACAATCGAAAAGATATGCGGCTATTTAATGGAGGATGAGATTTTCGTCATTGGCATTTGTGGAATGGTGGGAGTTGGCAAGACAGCCATTTTAATGCATGTTTATAATAGAGTACTTGAGAATCTTGCCTTCAATGATGTGTTTTGGGTCACTGTACCTCAGGAGTTTAACGTCTATGCACTGCAAAATGAGATTGCCAATGCACTAGGACTAGACAATCTCTCAAAGGATAGGGACGTGAAGAGGAGGGCGTGCATATTGAATAGGCATTTGAAGAGCAGGAGAGCTGTCTTATGCTTAGATGGTCTGTGGATGCACTTTGACATTGAGGATGTGGGAATTCCAGTTGAGAATGCAGGCATTAGGTTGGTACTGACAACTCGATCACTAGATGTATGTCATAAGATGGTCTGCCAGAAACAAGTCGAAATAAGCCCTCTATATCGGCCAGATGATTGTTGGGTCTTATTTCTAAAAACACTTTGCTTTGGGAGAGACCTCCCTTCAGAAGTTAAAAAAATTGCAAGCTCCATTTTGGATAAGTGTGGGGGTTTGCCACTTGGGATCATTGAGATTGCAACTCACATGAAGGAACTAAAGGCAGTGCATGAATGGAAAGGCTTGTTGCAGCGATTAGAAAATTCGATGATGGAACTTAATGTGTTAAAGAAACTGAAACTCAGTTTCGTGAACTTGGGGAATCTTCAAGTGGAGCAGTGTTTATTGCATTTAATACTCTGTTTTGGAGAGTACTTCTCTGAAGATGAAATCATCAAAAAAGTTTTGATAGAGTCTTTCATAGATGAGGGCTTGTTAAGTGGAATGGCCACCCGGCAAGAATTGCACGATAGGGGAAACACCATATTGGACAAAATAAAAAGGGCTTGCCTGGGGGTTAATATAGACGAAGAGCGTCTCTTAGTACACCCCTTGATAAGGGACATGGCATTGCAAATAGTGACGAGCACAACTCACATGGTCAAGGCCAACATGGGATTGAAAGAAATTCCAGAGGATAAGTTCTGGACCGATCACCTAGAGAAAGTCTTCTTACAAAGCAACGATATAGAAGAAATCCCATACGGCATATCGCCAAATTGCCCTAAACTTATGAGGCTGTCATTGAATAACAATGTCTCTTTGGAAGCCATCCACAAATCTTTCTTCAAGCATATGAAGGGGTTGAAGGTTCTAGATCTCAGCAAAACGAAAATCACGGAATTACCGGACACCATGTCTCACTTGGAGAGCTTGGAAGCACTGTTACTTCGAGGGTGTGAGGAATTACGTTGTGTACCTTGTGTTCGAAAGTTGGGTTCCCTAAGAAAGTTGGACATGAGTGGGTGTACCATGCTGGAAGAAGTGCCAAAGGGGATGGAGATGTTGGTAAAGTTAATGTACCTCGATCTACATGGCACAAAGATCAAGACACTACTAGAAGGAGTGTTGGGGAAGCTGGTGAACTTGCAATATCTGGTGATTAAAAAAGTGACGGCAAAAGAAGAGGAAGAGGAAGAGGAGGAAGAGGAAGAGATAAAATTAACAAAGGTGGAAGGATTCTATTGCTCTGTTCTAAATGTTGAAACATTCAATGCGTGCGTGAGGCTTCTCGAGCGAAACAGCTCCCAACCATATGAACTGTGGTTGAACGAATTAGGAGAGCACTCCTTTAGAAATATGCATGAGAGGCATATAATCATCAAAAGTTGCCGTAGTATTGCGGCAAGGGTAGATGGAGAAATTGGTGGGGATGGCCACGCTCTACTTCCAAAAAATGTGCGAGTACTGGAAGTAGGACGGTGCAATGGGGTGACAAGTTTGTGCGAGGTAGGCCCACTTTATGATCTAGAGGAGCTGAAGATAGAGAAATGGGAGAAGCTGGAGGAGCTGGGTGCTGTCCACTTCCCTCGCCTACGGAGACTATATATCTCTGGGTGTTCCAAACTGAAGCGTCTCTTGAAGGAGGGGCATGATCTCCAATATCTACAATGGTTTAAAATCGAGGGCTCAGAGGAACTAGAGGGGATTGATATAGTGGCACCTTCTCTTTATAGTATAGAAGTGTACGGGTGTCCTAAAATGAAGAGGGTGGTGGAATGGGAGTGGCTGGAAACTCGCCTTCCAAATCTGAGGTCCATTAAAATAAAACATTGCGAGCAATTAAAGGAGATAATAGGTGAGCGAGCAGGGCCTGCCGGTGCAACTTATTGTCTTGCAAAGATTGAAATAGAAGGATGCAAGAGGCTGGAGAGGGTGCTGATGATGTGGGGCCTCCCGCTGAGCGTCCCTTTCCTCCGACATTTATCAGTCAAAGACTGCAAGGGCATAGAGGTGATAATAAGCTCTGCTCCCGCCACAATGCATCTCAACTCAAATTTAACACACCTGACTCTATGGAAACTTCCGGCGCTGGAGGCCATATATGATGAGACCGTGAGTTGCCATTCAATCGAATGTATCGATATAAGAAATTGTCCAACGCTGAAGAGGCTTCCTAAGATTGACGATGGGCTCCCTTGTCCTCCCCGCGTTGTTAAAAATATTTGGATAGATCAGCAGCTGTCGCGGTTGCGGTTGCTGGAGTGGCGCCAGTCCCTTTTCCAACCTGTACTTGAACGCTTAGCCCGGATTCATGGTGAGTGACCCGCAACTTTTTACTTTCTTTTATCCTCTCCATCTCCTGCCGGTCCTTCTAAGGATCCACTTCAGTGATACAGTAAGTTTCTTTTTTTTTTTTTTTTTTTTTTTTTAACTTTACACCACATGGTTAGACCCAGTGCGTATGACTTTTATCACAGCTCGAAAGAATGCCAAAATGGTTATATTATTATTAAGATTTCGAAAAAGAAAACACTCCCTTCACTTTGAAAAAATAATACTGGCAACAGTCCTCGCTCTTTTTTTTTTCCCTCTTTTTCCCCTGTTGTACCTTAAAAATACCGCACTTCTTCTTCATTTTGGTAAATTACGACGTTTGATAGTGCCAAAATATCAAGTCGATTCTTAAGTTGTACCTCATGAGTCAGGCGAGTATAGGAGAGCGTGTTAAATGTTTTTCACATTTTCTTTTTGTTGCCTATTCTGTTTTAACTCATCTAGTGCCTCTATTTTCGCTTTCAAACTCCCCTCTGATTTTTAAATTAATCACTGTACTTTAATCAAAAACTAAACCAGTGTAAATTAGTCTTTTCTCGTTTTTAGAAAGGAACACCTTTCTTGGACTTCCAATTGCATATTTGCACATATTGAATTTCTTCGTGTTTAATTTGATTAAGTTTTTTTGGTTGGTAATCTGATTAAGTTCAATTGGCCAGAAAAGTCTCTAATTTCTTCAGATTGTTTACATTCTCTGTTTAATTTGATTGTCAAAGAAGTGTCTAATTTCTTTCATTTGTTTTCTTTAGAACCTCGTGAAGAAGAGCTTTCCGATCAAAGCATTGTTAAATATATTGACCGTATTGCGGCAAGGGTAGATGAAGAAATCGGTGGGGATGGCTGCAATCTACCCCGGAAAGATGTGCAAGTACTGACAGTAGGAAGGGGCAGTGGGGCGACAAGTTTGAGCAAGCTAAGCTCACTGAAGAATCTAGAGGAGCTGACTACAGAGGATTGCGAGAAGTTGGAGGAGCTGGGTGCTGTCCACTTCCATTGCCTGCGGGTACTGAAAATCGCTCGGTGTTCCAAATTGAAGCATCTCTCGGTGAAGGGGGATGGGTTTCCACATCTACTATGGTTTGAAATCAATGGTTTGGAGGAACTGGAGCAGATCGATTTAGCTGCGCCCAGTCTAAAACTTATGGAAGTGTCCCAGTGTTCTAAAATGAAAAGAGTGGTGGAAGGGGCCTGGCTGGCCACTAGCCTTCCAGATCTGAAGTCCATTAGAATACAACGTTGTGAGAAATTAGAGGAAATAATAGGCGGGCCATTGCCAACCAAGCACACTTGTCTTACAAAGATTGAAATAGATAGATGCAACAACATGAAGGGGGTGCTGCTGACGCATGACGTGTTGCCCCACCTCCCTTCCCTCCAACAGATTACAGTTGAAAACTGCGAGGGCATAGAGATGATAATAGGCACTGCCCCCGACATGACGCAATCTTCCTTCCCAGAGTTTACACGCCTGACTCTAAGGAATCTTCCGGAACTGAAGGAGATATGTGATTGGATCAACACTTGCGATCACATCCAATTTATTGAAATAACAAGATGTCCGAAGCTGAAGAGGATTCCTTTGCCACTGCGCCCACGTGACAGTGGCCTCCTTTCTCCTCCCCCCTCCCCTGGACAGATTTTGATGGATCAGGAGACGTGGCAAGCACTTGACAGTGGCCTCCTTTCTCCTCCCCTCCCCTGGACAGATTTTGATGGATCAGGAGACGTGGCAAGCACTTGACAATGGCCTCCTTTCTCCTCCCCCCTCCCTTGGACAGATTTTGATGGATCAGGAGACGTGGCAAGCGCTGGAGTGGGACCATCCCCTTGCCCCTATCTCCCTTGAACCCTTCGTCGAGTTTATTTCTGGTGAGTTACCCACAAGTTTTACATTTCTTTTATTCTCTCCATCTAAAGATCGATCTCCCACGGTACGGTAAAATCTCTTTTTTTTTTTCCCGAACTGTATACCAACTATTAGGCCCAGTATGTATAACTTTTATTATTGCTTAAAAGTAAATCAAAATGGTTGTATTATTATTGAAAATTAATTGCCATGGCATCGTTCAAAGAATAATAACGGCAATTTTCTAAAACTTAAAATTGCCAAAATATCGAGTCTAATTCTTAAGTTCTACTTTATTAGTCGGGACAGTTTAAGAGAGCATGTGATCTGCTATTTTTTTCCTTTTCTTTTTGTTGCCTTTTCTATTTTTACCTTATCCAGTACTCCTATTTTCAATTTCAAACTCCTTTTGGTTTTTAAATTAATCGCTTTACTGTAATAAAAAAATTAAATCAATGTAAATTAGTTTTTCTCGTTTTCAGGCGTCATTAAGCAAATGAGCCAGAGATCATGTTTTTGTAAGCTCTCTCGAAATGCAGGGCCATACATATGTTGATAGATTTTCATTAATAGTCATGTGGCATGATATTTTTATATAGCATGATGATGATCTTTGCAAATGAGTAACAAAATTCAATCGTTCTATACCCAGAATGGTGAAGTTGCAGATAATCAGTTGAGGATGAATTGTCTTCTGATAGCAGTAGACATCAAAGCTATTGCCATTATCACGTCGTCCTGCTCGATTGATTTTTGAAGTACCTCCGATTCCTGTGATGACAGATGTTTAATTTGTTTATGCCTTCTTTTCCTTTCTGTGATAAGCATCTCTCTCTGTGCTTCTCGGTTTGTCTTCCTTGTCAATTATAAACCAATAGCTGGACCAAATGTATGAGACTCCAAACACGGGTTGGACTTTGCAATCACAATCCTAAGAAGAAAGCTAAAAAGGGCGGCCCGCAACGAGACGTCCATCTCCTCCCTGAAAATCAGCTCCTCCTTAAAAAAAGGGTTATTCGAATTGAAAAAGAAAAAAGAAAAGAAACTCCTCAGAACAACAAATTCATCTCTTCTATCGGTTCTACCGATTATCTCTCCTTTAACACATAGTTTAAATCAAGAATAACATTATAAATTTCCCGAAAAGTGTCTTCCTGACACTTACAAAACAATCAATCGAGAAAAGATTTACTTTTGCGCACTTTTAACATGATTCACCCGTCCATAAATTATGGAAGAGGCGTGGAGGGCGTCACATGCGTCGAGAATTGCCACTTCAAGTAAGGATGACACTAGAGAAAACACATCCGTTGAATTTTTTTTTTTTTTTGGGTAAATGACACCCATTAAAAAGTCGAGAGATCCCCACTCGAAGGAGAAAAAGTGCTCTAGAATTAGTAATAAGGGAAAAGCCGATGTCACAAGGGCGTCGTCCAAGGGAAATTCGACGTCTTTATTTATGTTTAATCCATTTCTTTGCACTATTTTTTTTTTTGGAAAAATTCCAAAAAAGGGCTCAAGTGTCTTTAATTTTTCAAATACAGGCCTGAAGTGAACTTTTATTTTAAATAAAGCCTAAGGTCAAGGACATTTTCATCAAATTTTTTTTTTTCCTTATTTCTTCTTTCTTTCCTTTTTTTTTTTTTTTTTTTTTTTTTCTGGTTCTTTCTTGCCGATGGCTGGCTAGCGGGGCATTGGTAATGCTTGCAAAGGGTTGGGCGAGGGAAGGCCTCGCTTGGGCGAGGCGACCCTCGCCCTAGGGGAGAGGCCGCCCCTCTCGGCCATCAATGAGGTCGGCTCTCGCCAACCGCAGGCGAGGCCGAACCTTGCTTGCTTGTAGCTAGTGAGGGCACCCGCAGCCAGCAAGGGCTTGATTACCCTCGTTGGTTGCGGGTGAGGCCACCTCACCAAATCTAGCCATCGACGAAGAAGGAGGAAGAACGAGAAAAAAAAAAAAGGAAAAAAATGAGAAAAAAGGAAAATAATGAAAATGTCCTTGATCAAGCCATTACTTGAAACAAGTATAATCATTTTGGGCCATGATTTGAAATAAAATCCATTTCAGGCCTTATTTAAGAAAATGAGGGCATTTGGGCACCTTTTTGGAATTTTCCCCTATTTTTTAGGCATAAGGAAAAGAGAAATCTATTTTTTTGGAGGCATAAGGGAAAAAAATCACATTACTTTTTAAAATTGTATTTTGATTCGATAATTGTGGTGATTCATTTGTGATTCGAAAAAATTGTATCCGTAATGATTTATTTATTTTACTTTTGGGATTGAGATTCTTTTTTAATCTTGCTGATACAAAAGCTCTTTATCATTAATTTGATGAGATTTTTAATGAATTTACAAGTAGAATTCTGAAATTTCGTGCTTAGGATGCATTATAATTACATTTGTTCACAAAAAAGAAAATTGATGATCAAATGTACTGATCATATTTTGTATAATTCAGAACTTCGATGATCAGACAGTGATTTCCTCTGGACTTATTACCTTATGTTAGCCGTTTATGCATAAAAAATTGCATTATAATTAATATTTACTTAACCGCGACGGTAACTTCCATTCACCTGAGAAGATGGTTGATCCTCCTCTCCTACCTCCCTTGCTCCCAAAACCCTAGCGTCAGGCCCCCGCTCCTGCGAGCCCTTCTTCGGCAACGGATTCACTCGCCGCCTCGACCTCCTCTCCGCCGTCGACGGTGGAAGAGGAGGCCACGGGGGAGGATGGTTCCGGTGCTTCCTCAGCGAGATGCTCGAGAGCTCAATCTGCGAGGGAGGGCAGCTGAGGATGTCGCCGGAGAGGATCAGGATGGCGGTGGGAAGGGAAAAGTTGGACGACGTGATGGGGAGGAGCGAAGAGGGAGGAGGAGATGCTGGTGTTCGAGGATGGTACGTTCCAGATCACCAAGTAGGGGTGTCAAAAACAAACCGAAAACCGAACTGAACCGAACCGAAAAATTCAGTTTTTTTGGTTCGGTTAAGTTCTCAGTAAAAACGAAATTTCTTTTATTGGTTTGGTTTTTATCAGTTAATTGAACCGAACCAAACCAACAAATCGATAAAAGTTTATTTCTTGAAAACGAAAAATATATACAACGAAAAGAAACAAAAAAACAAAAAAACAAAAGCTGAAAACCAAAAATCGAAAAACCAAACCGAACCGAACCGGGTCTCATTCGGTTCGATTCGAAAGTTTTTCCTAATAGTTCAATTCGGTTCGGTTTTTTTGAAAAACCTCTTATAAATCGTTTGAGATATGAATGAAATATTTACGTTCAATAATAAATAAAAAAAAGGAAATCCACTCTAGAAACATTTTTCCCAACCTGCCAAAAAATTGAGTCTATTCAACTTGGACCCACAAATTTTCACGTCGCTTTGGGTCAACCAACCTTAAGCGGACTCGTGAAGGATCCTTTTTTTTTTTTTTTTTTCCAGTGCTTAAATGCTGATTGAAATTTTGTGATAGTCAGAAATATGATCAAAATAATTCTAATAATCTAGGCATATTAACATTCGTCAACTGAATTTGTTGTGGAGTCAATAAGGGCGCATTTGATAATATTTATGTTTAAAAATTGTTCTAGGAAACATAAATAGAAAAAGTGTTTTGTTCAGAAACAATTTTTGAACAAAAACGCGTTTGGTAAATTTGTTCGGAAAAAAATGAACGAAACACGTTTGAATTTTTTTATTTCTTTTATTTTATATTTTATATTTTCTTATTTATTTTTCCTTTTTCTTTTTTCTTCTTTTGGCGGTTCCGGCCTCGGCCATGGCCGGCGACCGGCCGACAAGGGGGGCGGCCTCGCCCGGTCACGGTGAGGCTCGCCGTAGCCGGGCGAGACTCGACCTCACCTTGGCCGGGCAAGCTTGGCCTCGTTGGATCCGGGCGAGATCGAGCTCGCCCGGCCAGTAGCGAGGTCGACCTCGCCTTGGTCGGGCGAGCTCGAGCTTGCCAAAATTCGATGAGGCCGAGCTCACCCGGCCGGCCGGCGAGGCTCGGTGTTGCCGAGGCCACCGCTAGGCACCCGGCGTCGCCGCCGGCCGCCAGGCGAGCTCGGCTTCGCCGGGGCCGGCGATGCTCCGGCGAGGTCGCCGACCCTTGACGGCCGGTCGCCGACCCTGGCCGAGGCCGGCGACCGGCCAAAGAAAAAAAGAAAGAAAAAAAAGAAGAAAAAAAGAGAGAAGAAAATGGAAAGTGTTCCTAAATTTTGTTCCAAAAAAAATAAAACAACTTTTTTTTTTCTTATTTCCGTTCAGAGATGTGTTTTGGGAATAAAAAAATAATTTTGGAACAAAAATGCAAACAAACGCGTTTACGTTCCTTTTTGTTCTCATGAACAAAAAAATAAAAAAATTGTTTAAAAACAGAAAAAAGAAATCAAAACAAACGCAGCCTAATAGATTTTTTCCCGAAAAAAAGTGATAGATTTTCTATGGGGCAGTGAAAACGTTTTGCTTAGTCAGTAGTCAGTACAACCCACCCATCCGGAATATATATGTATATATGTAGATTACCTTTTCTCGAGGCGTTTTAGACGTTTTCTTAATTTTATTATTATAAATAAAGGCCCTACTTTCTACTGGGTGGTCGAAACGTTTTGCTTTGTCAGTACAACCCACCCATCCGGAATATATATGTATATATGTAGATTACCTTTTTCTCGAGGCGTTTTAGACGTTTTCTTAATTTTTATTATTATAAATAAAGGCCCTACTTTCTACTGGGTGGTCGAAACGTTTTGCTTTGTCAGTACAACCCACCCATCCGGAATATATATACATATATATAGATGACCTTTTTCTTGAGGCGTTTTAGACGTTTTCTTAATTTTTATTATTATAAAGAAAGGCCTTACTTTCTGCTGGACAGTCGAAACGTTTTGCTTAGTCAAGCATGGACCCACCCATCCGGAATACATATAGATGACCTTTTTCTTGAGACGTCTTAGACGTTTTAAAATTATTATATATATAGATCGTCCGAGGCAGGTCTCCGATTTTCGTCGAGGACCGAGGTGTTCGGCTCCTTCCTCTGCACAAAACCAGAGGGTTGCCCCTAGTTTTTAACTCCGCTTCAGCTATAACCTTGTTTTCCATCTCGGACGCTCTCTTAGGGATTCAACCCCAAGCCCTCTTCTCACCGGCTCGGAGGTACTCGCTCTCTCTCAATCTCTCTACTCCCTTTTCGTTCTCCCATTTCTCTCCTGTGAGCCCAAATTTTTGCACTTCGGTCTCTAGTCCTCTAGTTTATGTCGCTCCGTAATCGTCGATTTATGGGTTGGCTGGGTTTGTTGGTTTTTTATTTTTATTTTTTTTAATCGGAATGCATTCTCTACTACATAATGGTGCCGATGAGCACAGAACGAAGACTTTTATTGCTTTATAAAAAATAAATTTCATAATTAGCTGAGTGGTCAGTCAAGTGCTTCGTCCTAGATGCTATAGATCCATGTCTGAACTACGTTGCAAATCTCAACTCAAACTAGCTTTTGGAAGCCACCGGTCAAGTCATACTTGATGCTTGTAAACTGGACAGTTTACCTTGTATCCTCAGAATTAGTTTGTAAAGAACCCAAGTAAATGGACAAACTTGAGGGTGCAGCTGAGCCCGGGCCATGAAATTTTGCTGTAAGCGGAGTCAAGGGCCAAGATTAGGGGCTGAAGGGAGAGTGCATGATAGAAATATTACCCAAGAAAGAGTGCGCACACCCATGAACATTGAACAAGAAAGAAAATCACGTTCCCAAAGATAAGATAACAGTGAAAAAATAAACAAAAAAGTAGCTACAAATTTAAAGAGCAAAACTTCCAGAACCCAGTTAAACATGTCATCTTCATATCCGAGAGTGAAAAGAGAACTTGGGTAGAAATGATGGTGGGGGTCACTGAAGCAGGGCCTTTTTCTAAAAGAATTGGGGATTGATGAAGATTTTGACCCAATTCCTAAGTCCAAAATTAATTAAATATCTTACAGGCCTCGGCGCCATTCTTCACCCAACAAATTCAAGGTCTTCCTTGAAACATATCTGCTCATTCTTTTGTGGGATACAGAGAAAATGCCCAGAGAGACGGACCCTCTTTTGGAAGTATGTGAAGTTGCTGCCTAACAAACACTGGAACTGCAGCTTCTGCGGGAAGCCGTATGCTGGAAGCGCAACCAGGATCAAGGCCCACTTAGCTGGAGTTGGAGGATATGGGATCAATGACTGCAGGAACGTTGATGGCCGAGTGAGATCGGAAGCCCGAAAGGCGATGAAGGCTAAAACAGTGGTGGAATCGAGCAGCAGACCAGATAACGATGAAGTGGGTCTGCATCAGCCTGTGATTGCAAGCAATGAAGATGGTTGGAGAGAGACTTCATTTGTTGCCATGCCATACCTGAGCTCTAATGCCATAAGCAATGGTTGGCCTGTGATTGCAAGCAATGAAGATGGTCAGCCTGTGATTGCAAGCAATCAAGATGGTCGGAGAGAGACTTCATTTGTTGCCATGCCATACCTGAGCTCTAATGCCATAAGCACTGTAGGTGCAAGTTCATCAGACTTTCATCCATTGCATGAGATGAATGTGCCCAGTCAGTATCTTCCTACTCAAAACATGACCACACATGGGGACATTTTATTCTGGACACAACCTCCTCAATCTCATGGCATTAATTCTAACATTCAGCCATGGAATTTGAGTCATCCCAGCAGCGGCGGAGACCTTGCACCTGAAGCTTTGACTCACATGCCACCCCAAGTAAATGTAGAAGGGGGAGAACCCAATGCAGAGGTTCCACAAGGTATGTGCAACTTCGAAATTCACCATATGCTAAAAGCTCATGCAGGATACCGAATTTGTTTTCTAATCCTTACCTAAGAATTTGGATATAGCAGGACATTTAGATTCCTAATAGTAATAGAAAATGAACAGAGAAGTTTAAGAGTCGGTCAATAATAATCAATAGTTCTTTGAAAATGAACAGACAAATGCTTTTCAAGTGTGACATTCAAATCTTGAAAAGCCATGGCTCTCTCTATCCCCTCAAATCACCTACGTGAAGAGCATTTACTTTTAAACAAAGGAACAGAGTCGTGTGAACCATGGGAGCTGAGAGAGGGAGGGAGGGAGGGAGGGAGGGAGGGAGGGAGGTGTATATGAGATCGCTTGATCAGTGAACTTTCCCCTCAAATCACCTACGTGAGAGAGAGAGAGAGAGTATATTTCAATCTCGTGTGCCAAAATTGTGAACATCATTTCATATTTCATCCATGTTTCCCTAACGAATTACCAAAACCACTTCCAAATTAAAAAGAGGATGCATAGAAGGGGTAAGCATGCATTTGGTAGGCACTTTCCAGTTTTCAAAATATTTTCGATGTGTCAAGGGGACTGGTATTGTCTTGACGACTTCACAAAATTCATGAAAATTTCCTTGTTTCCCCTTAAACGAGTCCAAATGTGTACTGATCTCATATTTCTTGGCCAAGCAACACATTTCAAGAAAATTAACAACACGAAATCTTTATTGGAAATAAAATTACAAGGTTTATATGCCAATTACTGTTAGTAATTTAAAGTAAAGTGCTGCATAAAAGATATTTCATGGGAACCTTTGATGTCTGTCAACCGCACAGAGATAGGAATTATCTTTAATCATGCATTTGATCATATCTAAATACTTTAATTTCAAACTAAAAAGTATTAGATGAACCTAAAATTTAAATTGACTGCTTCTCGACGGATCACAAAATATGTAATGACAGAAAAGAAGTCATCATAAACATATGATTATTTTCTGACAGCGTACAATAAATTATTTGCTCTTTCAATGATTCATACTTACCTCCAAATCATCCTTTAATTGATTGTTTTCACATTCAAATGCCGCCTATATGAGATTTTAACTAACAGCACCTTCATTCATCTTAAATTTAAATTATATGAATATTGCTTGTTTTCATATTTTTGAATAAGTATGGTTGGAATTGTTGGGACATTAACAAAAGTACGATAATGGGACAAAATATTGTCATGCATTGTCTCCAAGCCATCGATAATATATGGTTCAGTTTTCTCCTGGTGCTATTAGTTACCATCGCGTTTGAGTGACATTCAAATGGGTCACCCACCAATCAATGATCCAATTGAAAGCAAGTATAGTTCTTTTTTATAGAACAGTTGGGATATTAGTCTTCATACCTTAGATGTAGATATGAGGTATATCTCCTTTTTAAGGCTTTAATTTCAAATTTCAAATTTCAAATTTCAAATTTCAACTTAGGGTCTGGTTAAGGGGACATTTATTTTTAACTTCTACTTTTAACTTATGGGGTTGATCTAAATTTTTCTAGTATTGTACCGCTCGAACATTTTGAAAGAATAGATACATAAATGTTAGCATCTATAAAAATATATAATAACAAGCTCATTCTTGAGTGTTGCCTTTAGAAGTGACACTTAGGAGTCTAAATTGAAAGAGATTGCTTATTCTCTTTGCAAGTGGTATTTTGTTGCACTCTCCACTCATTTTGCCTTTAACTAGGATTACTTACCCCATTCAATACCATGAGGAAAAAGGATTAGTTTTAATAATCTCTAATGTTGCAAATTAGCAATTATTGAAATCTCAAACATTCTTTGTAACTCTTTTTTTTCCTTTTTAAATATTTATTTGAAAGATTTTATTATTTTCTCTTAATATGACAGTAATGGAGTTGATTTCATACATATTTCTTTATGTCATGTAATAACTACCATTAAAAATTCCCTAACTGTTATCGAGTCCATATATTTTACACTAATATATATTACTTGGAATTGCACTTTGTTTAAAACATGAAGATTCATATGAAATATGATACGTTTTCACGAGTAATTTATGCTAAAATACATACTTCAATTTTCAACTTTTTATATTAATGTAAAATACAGGGAGAACCACTTCCCATACATGCCTAAATAACGATTCAACCCATCCTATACTGGTCAAAATATCAATTCAACCCATCCCATACAGGCCCAGATACTACCTGAACCCATCAACAGCTCAAAGCAAACCGATAGCAACTAAACCCAGCAACAGGGCAAATGCTCTCGCCCCCTTTCTTTCTCTTTCTCTTTCTCTCGCCCAATCCCAAGGACCCCCAAGGCACCCCCCGCCTTTCTTTCTCTTATATATACACAACCTTACATTTCGTCTTATTTCATATTGTTTTGTGAACATTATGTTTCTAGAAAATACTGAGTATTTCCTTGATGTTAGATGCGAGGACAGATGATGCACTCGTGGATGGTCAACCAGGTGCTTGTGGGCTGGTTGACAAGAATATGCCAACTCTGAAAAGAAAGCTGGAAGAACTAAGCAATCGAGAAGCAGACATGGATGGGTTGGAGACATGGTGTAGGAAAGCACAAAGGATAAGAGGAGAATACTGGAGCATGGTCCAAGCATTCCGAGAAGGTAGATCTCTTTCTCCACAGCAGGTAGAAAGAGTAAATGATTTGAGCAAAGAAGTTTAAGATATTCTAGGCCACTGTAGCTTCCGAAAAGGGTGGACAACACATGCTGCTGGACGTAGGAATAGTTCACCCTTGGTAACAACAGGGCTAGTAGACAAGGAAAGTAAGAAGACAATAAATAAGATTTGCAACTATCTAATGGAGGATGAGATTGTCATCATTGGTATTTATGGAATGGCGGGAGTTGGCAAGACAACCATTCTAATGCATGTCCATAATAGAGTACTTGAGGATCCTAACTTTAATGATGTGTTCTGGGTCACTGTACCTCGGAAGTTTAGCATCTATAAACTACAAAACGAGATTGCCAATGTAGTCGGACTAGACAATCTCTCAATGGATAAGGATGTGAAGAGGAGGGCATGCATATTGAATAGGCATTTGAAGAGAAAGAGAGCTGTCTTATGTTTAGATGGTCTGTCGATGCACTTTGACATTGAGGATGTGGGAATTCCAGTTGAGAAAGGAAGCATTAAGTTGGTAATGACAACTCGATTGCTAGATGTATATGAGAAGATGGTCTGCCAAAAACAAGTCAAAATAGGTCCTCTAGATTTGCGAGATGATTGTTGGGTCTTATTTTTAAAAAAGCTTTGCTTTGGGAGAGACCTCCCTTCAGAAGTTAAAAAAATTGCAAGCTCCATTTTGGATAAGTGTGGAGGTTTGCCACTTGGGATCATTGAGATTGCAACTCAGATGAGGGGACCAAAGGGAGTGCATGAATGGAAAGACTTGTTGCAGCAATTAGAAAATTCGATGATGGAACTTGGTGTGTTCAAGAAACTGAAACTCAGTTACATGAACTTGGGTAATCTTCAAGTGCAGCAGTCTTTCTTGCATTTAATACTCTGTTTTGGAGAGTACTCTAAAGCTGAAATCATCGAAAAGGTTTTGATAGAATCTTTCATGGATGAGGGCTTGTTAAGTGGAATAGCCACTCGGCAAGAATTGCACAATAAAGGTAACACCATATTGGACAAAATAAAAAAGGCTTGCCTGGGGGTTGATAAAGACACAGAATATCTGTTAGTACACCCCTTGATAAGGGACATGGCATTGCAAATAGTGACGAGCACAACTCACATGGTCAAGGCCAACATGGGATTGAAAGAGATTCCAAAGGATAAGTTCTGGACCGATCACCTAGAGAAAGTCTTTTTACAAAGCAACGATATAAAAGAAATCCCATACGGCATATCGCCAAATTGCCCTAAACTTATGAGGCTGTCGTTGGATAACAATGTCTCTTTGGAAGCCATCCACAAATCTTTCTTCAAGCATATGAAGGGGTTGAAGGTTCTAGATCTCAGCAAAACAAAAATCACGGAATTACCGGACACTATATCTCACTTGGAGAGCTTAGAAGCACTGTTACTCCGAGAGTGTAAGGAATTACATTGTGTACCTTGTGTACGAAAGTTCAAAGCTCTAAAAAAGTTGGACCTTAGTGGGTGTGTTATGCTTGGAGAAGTGCCGGAGGGAATGGAGATGCTGGTAAAGCTAACGTACCTTGACCTGCTTGGCACATAGATCAAGGGGTTACCAGAAGGAGTGTTGGGGAAGCTGGTGAACTTGCAATATCTGGTGATTAATTACGATATGGCATGGGAGGAAGTGATAGAATTAACATTGGTGGAACGATTCTATTGCTCAGTGGAAGGATTCTATTGCTCTGTTCCAAATGTTGAAACATTCAATGCATGTGTGAGGCTTGTCGAGCAAAACAGCTCCCAATCATATGACCTGGCACTGAGTTTATCAGGAAACTACTTCTTTAGGGATAATAAGCACGAGAGGCGTATAATCATCGAAAGTTGCCATAGTATTGCGGCAATGGTAAATGGAGAAATTGGTGGGGATGGCCGCGCTCTATTTCCCAAAAATGTGCAAGTACTGGAAGTGGGACAATGCGATGAGGTGACAAGTTTGTGCGAGGTAGGCCCACTTAATAATCTAGAGGAGCTGAAGATAAAGGAATGGGAGAAGCTGGAGGAGCTGGGTGCTGTCCACTTCCCTCGCCTACCGAGACTGAATATCACTCGGTGTACCAAACTGAAGCATTTCTTGAAGGAGGGGCACGAGCTCCGATGTCTACAATGGTTAAAAATCGAGGGCTCAGAGGAACTAGAGGGGATTAATATAGCGGCACCTTTTCTTTATAATATAAAAGTGTACAGGTGTCCTAAAATGAAGTGGGTGGTGAAATGGCAGTGGCTAGCCACTCACCTTCCAAATCTAAGGTCCATTAAAATAAAAGATTGCGAGCAACTAGAGGAGATAGTAGGTGGGCTACCGCCGATCGGTGCACCTTGTTGTCTTACAAAGATTGATATAGAAGGATGCAGCAACTTGAGGCATGACGTGTTGCTCAACCTTCCTTTCCTCCAACATGTAGTGGTCCCAGGCTGCATTAGCGTAGAGCCGATAATGAGCTTCGTTCAGCCCCTACATTTAATAAACCTGACTTTCAAGGATTCTTCCAGAGCTGAAGACCATATGTGAAGGGACCGTGAGTTGGCTTTCAATCCAATATATGAAGATAGAAGACTGTCCGAAGCTGAAGAGGCTTCCTCTGCTTGACAAGGGTCCTTGCGATGATTATGGTATTTGGATAGATGATGATATTTGGATAGATGAGCTGACGTGGCAGTCGCTGGAGTGGGACCATTCCCCTTTCCATCCTTCACTTCGACACTTAGCCTGGGATTATGGTAAGTCACCCGCAAATTTTTAATTTTCTTTTATCCTCTCCATCTCCTGTGGGCCTTTCGAAGGATGCACTCCCGCGGTACAGTAAGTTTCCCTCTTTTTTTGGGGAAACTTAATACCACACTGTTAGACCCAGTATGTATGACTTTTATCACAACTCGAAAGTATATCAAAATGGTTATATTATTATTGAAATTTCGATAAAGAAAACACACCTTTCACTTTGAAAGGATAATACTGAACAGTCCTCACTCTCTCTCTCTCTTTTTAACCTATTGTACCTTAAAAATACTACACTTCTTCTTCATTTTGGTAAATTATGACGTTTAAAAGTGCCAAAATATAGAATCAATTCCTGACTTCTACTTCATGGGTTGGGCGAGTTTAAAGGAGCATGTTAATTGCTTTTTACATTTTCTTTTTGTTGCCTATTCTGTTTTCCCTCATCTAGTACTTCTATTTTCGCTTTCGAACTCTAACATGCTTTTTAAATTAATCTCTGCACTTTAATCAAAAAATTAAACCAGTGTAAATTAGTCTTACTCGTTTTTAGAAAGGAACACCTGTTCTTGGACTTCCAATTGCATATTTGCACATATTGAATTTCTTTCTGTTTAATTTGATTAAGCTTGATTAGTCAGGGAAGTCTCTAATTTCTTCATGTTGTTTACATTCAAGTATCTAATTTCTTTGAATTGTTTTGTGTAAAACCTCGTGAACAAGGCGTTTCCAATTGGCATGAGCAGAGGATATGTGTACGTATTGAAAGTCGCGATGCTATTACGCCAAAGGGTAGATGGACTTATCGGTGGGGAAGGCCGCAATTTGCTTCCGAGAAATGTGCAAGTACTGGAAGTAGGAGGGGGCAGTGGGGTGACAAGTTTGAGTGAGGTAGGCCCACTGGAGAATCTAAAGGAGCTGACTATAAAAGATTCTAGATTGCGAGAAGTTGGAGGAGCTGGGTGCTGTCCACTTCCCTCAGCTGGAGGGACTGGACATCAATTGCTGTTCCAAATTGAAGCGTCTCTCAGTGGAGGGACAGGGGCTTCCACATCTACGCTGGTTTACAATCACAGGCTCAGAGGAACTGGAAGGGATCGATTTAGCTGCGCCCAATCTAAACTCTGCGGAAGTGCAATGTTGTCATAAAATGAAAAGAGTGGTGGAATGGGACTGGCTGACCACTCGCCTTCCAAATCTGAAGTCCATTGGAATAATTTATTGTGAGAAATTAGAGGAAATAATAGGTGGGCCATTGCCAATCGGTGCCACTTGTCTTCTTATGGAGATTAAAATTGTAAGATGCAACACCATGAAGGGGGTGCTGCTAACGCACGATATGTTGCTCCACATCCCTTTCCTCCGAGATATAATAATCATAAACTGCGAGGGCATAGAGGTGATAATAGGCATTGCTCCGAACATGACGCAATCCTCCTTCCCAAAGTTAACACACTTGACTCTAAAGAATCTTTGGGAACTGAAGAGGATATGTGATCGGATGGAGAGTTGCGATCACATCCAATATATTGAAATATACGATTGTCCGGAGCTGAAGAGTATTCCTTTGCGACTGCACCTACTTGACAATGGCCTCCTTTCTCCTCCCCCCTCCCTTGGAAAGATTTTCATAGATAACAAGGCGACGTGGCAAGCGCTGGAGTGGGACCATCCCCTTGCCCCTATCTCCCTCGAACCCTTCATCGAGTTTATTTATTGTGAGTTACCCAAAATTTTCACGTTTCTTTTATTCTCTCCATTTAACCATCGATCTCCCATGGTTTCTTTTATTCTCTCCATTTAACCATCGATCTCCCATGGTACGGAAAAATCACTTTTCTTCTTTTCCGAACTTTATACTAACTATTAGGCCTAGTGCATATAACTTTTATTATAGCTTGAAAGTATATCAAAATGGTTATATTATCATTGAAAATTAGTTGCTGTGGCATTGTTCAAAGAATAATAATGGCAATTTCACTTAAAAGTGCCAAAATATCGGGTCTAATTCTTAAGTTCTACTTTATTAGTTTTCACGTTTCTTT
Organism: Eucalyptus grandis; assembly: GCF_016545825.1. Classification (NCBI taxonomy): domain Eukaryota; kingdom Viridiplantae; phylum Streptophyta; class Magnoliopsida; order Myrtales; family Myrtaceae; genus Eucalyptus; species Eucalyptus grandis. Next base: position 11,565,045 of record NC_052617.1, on the reverse strand, counting down.
TTTTTTTTACCTTTTCATTATGTTACCTTTTCTATTTTAGCTCGCCCAGTACTCCTATTTTCAATTGCAAACTCCTTTTCGGTTTCTAAACTAATTGTTGTACTGTAATAAAAAATGAAATCAATGTAAATTAGTTTTTTTCTCATTTTTAGGTGTCATTAAGGGAATGGGCCAGAGATCGTGTTTTTATAAGCTCTATCAAAATGCATTGCCATACATATGTTGATAGATTTTTCATTAATAGTCATGTGGCATGATATTTTACATAGGACGATGATGATATTAGCAAATGACTAACAAAATGTAATCATTCTAAACCCAGACTGCTGGGGCGAGCGTATCTATAACATTCCGGGCCCCACTGTGTAATATTGTCCGCTTTGGGTCACCCGTCCTAGCGCGGACGAACCGCCATCCCAGCCATGGTCTTTTCCCTCACGGCTTTAAAACGCGTTACAAATATTAGAGGAACCCAAGCCTTATAAGCTAACCAAAACCTCCCTCCCTAGGCAATGTTAGACAAGAGAAGAGAGGGACCCTTCCTTGTGCACGTCCTAGGACGATCGCTCGGGCCGTCACAGTATCCGTATATGATCAGCTGAGGATGAATTGTAGCAGTGGACAACAAAGTTATCAGCATTTCTACGTCGTCTTGCTCGGTTGATTTTTGAAGTACCTTCGGTTTCTGTGATGACATATGCTTAATTTATTTTTGTCTTCTTATCCTATTTGTGATAAGCATCTCTCTCTGTATTTCTCGATTTGTCTTCCTTACTTGTCACTTCCCTCTATTTTCGTTGCTTGAATAGATACTCTCTCAAGTCTCAACCCGATATGCCATAGTAGGTTTGATTTTAGAGTAGCTAAATTATATCCATATCAAGCTTTGATATTGTGTACATGGCTATAGCTTTCCTCGCACCTCTATGTGGGCATCCGCATATTTTATCGTCATACTTTAGTGTTATCCGGTGGCCCTATAAGCTGAATTTGATCGAATTTGGTGTTGGGGGAGTTAATTAAAATAATTGAAAAGTAGAAGGGCTTGATTAGGCATATTAAAGAATAAGAGCGTAATTAGAAAAGCATAGGCGTTAGCCGTTTAACAAATTTTATTTTTTTATCAATTTTTATTTTTTAAATTTCCTTTTTTCTTTTCTTTCTTTCTTAGTTCAAAGGGTTAGCCATGGTCGGTGGCCACTAGGTGAGGGCCGACAACCCCCTCTAAGCAAGGGCCACAAAGCCCTCAATATATCATTTTTTAACATATTTTAGGTATAATAGTATAATATATTATTTGATAGAATTTTTATTAAGGAATGTTGGAGGGAATAAAAGATTTAAGTAAATAAAAATGAAGTAGAAGAACCTAGATTTTAAATGAACCAATTCAAACTTAAAAGATCATTCTAATGCTCGAAAAATGAGGGCAACGAAATTTAAATAAATAAATAAAAACCTACCGTCTCCATCTCCCTCTCCATCTCCTTTCTATCTCTAGTTCACGTTGAAATTTCCATGACTCCTCCATGGTTTTAGTTCACGTCAATGTTCCGTGAAAATGGCAAAAGAGACGAAGCTTCTTTTCTTTCGTAACTCTCTAGTTCATGTCAAAAGTTCAAGAAAGAGTCGAAACTCCTCTGTAATTTTGTGGTTATTATTGAAGTTTCAAAGTAGCGAGAAAGTCAAAGTACTATTTTTTATAATCACAAAAATGAATGATTATATTTTCTCTCTTCTACTAGAATTGGCTGTGAATTATAAAAGATTATTATAATCTTTGTTTGCGCATTTTTAAGTTCATTTATATTGATATATCATTAATATTAAATAATTTACATGAAAGGATATAAAAATATCCATCTTGATTTCTACGATTCACCAAATCGAGAGTGCCCTCGATTGTGCAACCTCCAACGTTCCTATGGGTTGACCAATAATCATGCTCGGCACATCTACACCGTTTGTTTTCAAACAAGCAAAGACAATCGTCGGATTATGTAAGAGGAAAGCAACTCCAAAACTGCTATTCAAATTTCCAGTTAGATTCTTGAGACATTTATTTCTTTGTGTTCAAAATTTCCGGAAATTGATTTTACGAAAATTCTATCCGGCGTTCCCAAATCACCGATGATTTAGGAACTTTACTAGTATCTGCAGATTACTCATAAGTTGAGAAAATAAGTTGCCAACTCCATACCAAATTTAGTAATTGCCAAAAGGAAGAAATTTACAATTGCAATTTCAAAATCACAAAAACATGGGAAAAAAATATTTGATAGGATATATTTAGGGATGAGCATGGTTCTATAGTAGATTTGAGAACCGAGAGAACCAAACCTATGGGAATAGGTCTGGTTCCAGGAGCTCCATTCGACCTCGGTGGTTTCCAACTACATCATTTTAGGAACCAAAACTGAAAACCAAATCGGGAATTGATAAAACCCTAATTTTCCGAGACCATTATATCTATTCTAGTTTCATTTCCTCAAAACAAACATATAACATTCATGTCTTGTTGTAATCGATATCATTCTACGTTGTTGATAGATTAAGATAAATTACCCTACAGTAAGTTATCCGGTGAAAATAACTAAATGACTGTCATCACTAGGTGGTACGACTAACTTTAATTTCTTTAAATCGTTTTCTGTAGTGAAAAGGAGATGAGTGGTTAACTTTCTTTACGACTTTGTGAAATCTCTGAGGGCTGATCTTTTGGAAGCAATATTGGATAGAAATTAGATGGGGTTAGCAAGAGAATGGGCCACAAGTCAAGTTCTTGTAAGCTAATGTGTGTGTGGCATGACATTCTATCTAGGACAAAGACGATCTTGGTATGATTACGGTGAGGACGTTGCAGACCAATCACCCTCGCATCCAGATCGATGAAATCCACAGATGATCCCACCGATGAATCGTCATTTGAGAGCAAAGTGGACATCAAAAGTTATCGCCATTGCTAAGTCATCGCTCGATTGATGTCTAGGTACTTCTGGTTCCCGTAATAAGATGTGCTTGATTTATGCCTTCTTTCTTTTTTTAATATTCACAGTTAAATGGTTGTCCAAGCTAACTTTGGCACATCTTGCCAAGTCTATCTCCTCAAAAGATCTTAAAGGCGCACTTTCCCATAACAGTCTAGGACATTCAAATAGAATTTTACTTGTGAAATACTCCCAACGAGGCTTAAACCTCAAGGTCACAAGAAGAGGAATAAATTTCTTGCCATCTAAGTTAATATTTTGTTGATTTCTTTTCTTGTGTCCATACATGACGGCCCCACATCGTGTTTTTTGTTGAACAAGTCAATGTTTCTGGTTTGTTTTTTATGTGTTAATAGTCTATTACGCACTTCTATTATGTGGATTGGTTGCTGTACGTGTGAAGTTAGTGGGCTGTGGTGGTTATTTGTTTTTGTAAAGCCTATATAAAGGCTATGGTGTCAGTTTTTTATGTGTGTGGTTCTGCAGATGGTTCCTCTGTTCTTGTGAATATCAACATCTCCTCTGTTCTCCTCTGTTTTTAACGCTGCTCTTGTGCATATCTACATATCTGCATCTCCTCTGTTTTTTAACATTGGTATCAGAGCCGAGGTTAGGAAGAAAAGTGTGTGTTTGAGTGCTGTAAAAAGGTGAGAACCAAAAGAGAGTTTTTATTACAGCAAGTACTTTCGTTTGCAGCAGTCAAAGGAGAGTATTGCAGCAGGTTATTTTCGTTTGTAGCAGCAGCAGGTTGCTTTTGTGGTGGTTCTATTTTGCAACAGCAGTAATGGCCTCAGAAACATTTGTACAACCTGCTATTCCACACTTTGATGGTCACTATGATCATTGGAGCATGCTAATGGAGAATTTTCTCAAGTTCAAGGAGTATTGGGATGTTGTTTCTTTGGGAGTTGCCGAACCTGATGAAGGAGCTGTGTTAACGGCAGCGCAAAGAACGGCTTTAGATACATTAAAATTGAAGGATCTCAAGGCCAAAAACTATCTTTTCCAAGCAATTGACAGATCCATTTTGGAGAAAATTCTTTGCAAGGATACCTCCAAGGAAATATGGGATTCCATGAAGAAAAAGTATCAAGGCTCAGCAAGAGCAAAGAAGCAGCAGCTTCAAATGCTTCGTTCGGAGTTTGAAATGCTACGAATGAAGTCGGGAGAGACAATCACAGATTTCTTCTCTCGGACAATGGAAATAGTTAATAAGATGCGGATTCATGGCGACAAGACGGAGGATGTCATCATCGTTGAAAAGATTCTTTGATCTTTGACACCAAAGTTCAACTTTATTGTTTGTTCCATAGAAGAAGCCAAGGACATTGAAGAACTTTCCATTGATGAGTTGCAAGGATCCTTGTTAGTTCATGAACAAAAACTACTACAACAAGAGACGGAAGAGCAAGCTTTGAAGGTCTCAACCGGAGATCATTCTTCATCAGCAGCAAGGGTGAACAAAGGAAGAGGCAGAGGAAGGGAGAACAACGATCGCAGCAGCTTCATCTTTGATCAAAAGTCTGAAAGCTATTCCTATCGTGATTTCCAAGGGAGAGGAAGAGGTTGTGGAGGACGACATTCAACTGGTTTTAGGCCAAGGTCGAGACAAATCCAAAGTGGAGTGTTTTAGATGCCACGAGGTATAGGCATTACAAATCTGAATGTCGAACTAATTTGAATAAACAAAGAATTGAAAGAACTAACTTTGTTGAAAAAGAAGAAGAAGTATCTCTTTTGATGGTGTGCCATGAGAATGAAGAAACTCAACCAAACATGTGGTATCTCGACACTGGTTGTAGCAATCACATGTGTGGAGACAAGAAAATGTTTTTTTGATCTAGACGAAACGTACAACAACATCGTAAAGTTTGGTGATAATTCCATTGTGTCAGTGATGGGGAAAGGAACAGTGGCAATTCATCCAAAAGGGACTTCGGTACAAACTATCTCAAATGTATTGTATGCCCCTGAATTGAAGACTAATCTGTTAAGTGATGGTCAGCTGCAAGAGAAGGGATATGAAATCTCTATTAAAGGTGGGATTTGCAGAATCCAAGATGAGAAGTTGGGTTTAATTGCCGAAGTCAAAATGACAGGCAATCGGATGTTTCCACTGTATCTCCACAACACTACAAATTCATGTTTCTCTGCAAGATTGAAGGAGGAAGCTTGGTTATGACATTTTCGCTATGGGCATCTTAATTTCGGTGGGTTGCGAACACTATATAAAAAAGAGATGGTGGAGGGTCTTCCTCAAATCTCTACTCCTTGGAAATTTGTGAAGATTGTGTTGTTAGCAAGCAACATCGTGCTCAATTTCCACAAAGAAAATCGTGGAGAGCAAAAAGTCCGTTGGCATTGGTTCATTCAGATATTTGCGGACCAATATCTCCAATTTCCAATGGAGGTAAACGGTATATCATTACCTTCATCGATGATTTTAGCCGGAAGATTTGGGTGTATTTTTTACAAGAAAAATCTGAAGCTTTTGCAGCTTTCAAGAACTTCAAAGAACTTGTTGAAAAGGATGGAGGAAATCAAATAAAGGTCCTTCGCACGGATCGTGGTGGAGAGTACAACTCACTTGAGTTTATAGATTTTTGTGTAAAGCATGGCATCAAGAGACAACTTACAGCAGCCTATACACCACAGCAAAATGGCGTATGTGAGAGGAAGAATCGTACCATTCTGAATATGGTGCGAAGTCTCTTGAGGGGAAGTGGAATTCCAAAAAATTTCTGGCCAGAAGCAGTTAATTGGAGCATTCATATTTTAAATAGAAGTCTCACTCTAGCTGTTCAAAATATGACACCGGAAGAAGCATGGAGCGGCCAAAGACCTGCAGTAGATCACTTCAAGATTTTTGGGGTGTATTGCCTACGCCTATATTCCTGACCAAAAGAGGAAGAAGTTAGATGACAAGGGAGTCAAATATGTTTTTCTTGGCATTAGTGATCAATCAAAAGCCTATAAACTTTATGATCCTATGATCAAGAAAATCATTATCAGCTGTGATGTGATTTTTGATGAAGAACAAACTTGGCCGTGGGGTGAGCAAGGTGTTGGTAAGCAAATTCCAACGAATTTTGAAGATGAAAATGAGCTGGTGTAGCAATCCACAACAACCCAAATCGCCACAGGCAGTGTCCAAAGTACAGCAGCAGCTGCGAAACCTGAAGATCAGCCTCATCGTGTTCGACGGAGGCCTGCATGGATGAGTGATTATGAAGTAACATGAGTTGATCAATATGAAGATCCACTTATCCATTTTGCTTTGTTTTCAGATTGTGATCCAACAACTTTTGATGAAGCAGTACAAAAAGAAAATTGGAGGATAGCAATGGATGAAGAAATTGCAACTATTGAGAGGAATAACACTTGGGAGTTAACAGATCTTCCAAAAGGACACAAAACAATCGGAGTCAAGTGGGTGTACAAGACAAAATTGAACAAGAATGGTGAAGTTGATAAGTATAAGGCGCGCTTGGTGGCGAAAGGCTACAAGCAAGAATTTGGAGTGGATTACAAAGAAGTATTTGCACCTGTAGCAAGACTTGACACAATCAGATTAGTAATTGCATTAGCAGCACAAAATTCATGGCCTATCTTCCAATTGGATGTGAAGTCAGCATTCTTGCATGGTGATCTTCAAGAAAAGGTATTTGTTGATCAACCTTCTGGTTATGTGAAGCTCGGTAGTGAATATAAAGTTTATAAATTAAAGAAGGCACTATATGGGTTAAAACAAGCTCCCCGAGCTTGGTATAGTCGCATTGATGCCTATTTCTTGAAGAAAGGTTTTAGAAAATGTCCATATGAGCATACACTCTTTATTAAAATTGGTGATGGTGGAAAGTTGCTTCTTGTATGCTTATATGTGGATGATTTTATTTTTCCGGGAGTGATAGTGCCATGTTTGACAAATTCAAGGAGTCTATGATGGATGAATTTGAGATGACTGATCTTGGATTGATGCATTATTTCTGGGCATAGAAGTAATTCAATCTGCAACTGGAATCTTTATGTCTCAAAAGAAGTATGTTCAAGAGATTTTGGACAGGTTTCAAATGAATAATTGTAACCCCGTGACTACTCCAATTGAAGTTGGATTGAAGCTCTTGAAAGATCCTAATGGAAGTAAGGTGGATAGCACTCTCTACAAGCAAATTGTTGGAAGCCTGATGTATTTGACGGGGACAAGACCAGATATCATGCATGCTGTGAGCCTTATAAGCAGGTATATGGAGCACCCAACAGAGTTACATTTACAAGCTGCAAAAAAGATTTTTCGCTATTTGCAAGGAGCTAAAAATTTTGGGCTGTTCTATAAAAAGGGAGAAAAGTAAGATTTGTTTGGGTTTACAGATAGCAATTATGCTGGAGATGTTGATGATAGAAGAAGTACTTCAGGGTATGTATTCATGCTTGGTTTAGGGGCGGTTTCATGGTCTTCAAAGAAACAATCAATTGTTACTTTATCAACAACTGAAGCAGAATTTGTTGTTGCAACTTCATGCGCCTGTCAAGCCATATGGTTATGGAAGATTCTTGGAGAGCTTCAGTTCAAATAGCAAGAAGCAACTATAATCTATTGTGACAATAGCTCAGCTATCAAGCTGTCCAAAAATCCAGTTCTACATGGGAGGAGCAAGCATATAGATGCGATGTACCACTTCTTAAGAGATCTTACAAAGGATGAAGTAGTTGACCTAGTTTTTTGTAGAAGTGAAGATCAAGTGGCTGATATATTCACCAAGCCCCTAAAGTTGTCCATGTTTCAGAAGTTGAGAAAGCTCATTGGTGTTCGTTTGTTGGATATTCCAAATTGAGAGAAGGTCCTTTAAACTGATTGTTTGCAACATCAGTTTAAGGGAGGGAATGTTGAACGAGTCAATGTTTCTGGTTTGTTTTTTATGTGTTAATAGTCTATTAAGCACTTCTATTATGTGGATTGGTTGTTGTACGTGTGAAGTTAGTGGGCTGTGGTGGTTATTTGTTTTTGTAAAGCCTATATAAAGGCTATGGTGTCAATTTTTTATGTGTGTGGTTCTGCAAACGGTTCCTCTGTTTTTGTGAATATCAGTATCTCCTCTGTTCTCCTCTGTTTTTAACGCTACTCTTGTGCATATCTGCATATCTGCATCTCCTCTGTTTTTTAACATTTTTGTCCTCTAAATCCATCTTTTGGTTTCCCCTGCATGCATCTTGTTCGCTAAGAGATACAACTTTTTGCCTATCCATTTCGGAGTTAGCTGTACCACCTGGTGATGGTAGTCCTTAAGCACTAAATATTGTTGTAGAGTCACCTTTTATTGCAGTCGACGAAAAACAAGTCAGTCGATTGTGTCGAACTTTAGACGATTGGCTCCGCAGTTTCATGCTCAAACACAAAATATGCAAATGGGATTTGGATGTAGTGATGAATCAACTCGAAACCAAGTGCCAATAGAGACAAATGTATCGAACTGAAGCTACTTTAAAGGGAAATTCATGGGAATTGAAGTACATCGGAAAGGAAAACAAACAGGAATTGAAATTGCGAGGAAATGAAAGGACAAAGAGAATGTGAAGAGAGGTGAAGCTCTCAAAGAGTATATGTCTACTTCATGCGCATATGCGCACCTTTGTCTATTTGAGACTCCAAGTTCTATAACATCACGATTGTTAGGATTCGTCACACAATCACAAAGAAAGTAGAGAGTAAACGCGAGAAAAAGGAACTTCACAATTGAGTTCCTTCACCACTTTGATTCTGCATGAACCCTACTTTGGATTTCTCACAGTTGCATGTAATTTCCTCAGTATGGAGAACACTGGCCAACTGTCCCATTTGTTTTTCTTGAACTGACCCGCCTTTTCCTCCTCCATCATGCCAAAACTCACGAGATTCTATCCAGCTTCGTCAAAATATTTCTACTTTTCATCCATATACTTTTACGCTCTTTTTTTAAATCAATTTACTTTTCTTTTTTTGTCTATCTTCACATTTTCTATTTAAGTCCCTCCAACATCAAATTTGGTCAAATTCAGCTGACACAGCCCCGGACAACGTCATAGTGTGAGGGGATAATATTTCTGTAATGTAGACGTCTGCATGACCGTTTACATGGCAAAAGTCTTATCCACATCAACTCCGACGTCTACATTGGCTATATTTTTCCACCCATGTCCACATAAGTATCCGCCTCATACTTTGGTATCATCCAACGGCCACGTCAGCTTGGTTTGGTCAGATTCGGTGCCAAGACGATAAAATATTATGAAACTAAAATAACTTGATTAGTAAATGTGCGAAAGTACAAGATGAAAAGCAGAATCTTTTCCTCGTCTAAGAGATGTAATTTTCTGCATATTCAGGATAGAGTCGACTGTACCACCTAGTGGGGGTAGTCCCTTAAGCACTAATCTTGCGGTGAACTCGCCTTTTATTTCAAAGAACCGGTGGGTTTGATGCTCTTGCACGAAGGCAGAATGATCAGACACAAACGTTTTCTTTTCAACATATCGATAGTAGGATCAGTGATGCTGATAGCAACATTATGTGGAGTTTAATGCATTAATCTGACAACACTAAGAGTCGAAGGTCAGCATAATGTGTTCTCATCACGTGATGGCAACTGCCTTAAGGCAACATGAGTGATTTGAAAGATACACTTTTACAAACGTTCTCCCCTTTTATAAGAGACAGATTCTGCCATCCTGCACTCTCATGTCCCAAAGGAAAAAAGGAAAATCCTATCATCAAGAAGAGTCATTTAAGCCTACATTAATCAAGTTTAGTTTGAAGTAAGAGGATTGAGCTCCTTCATACACTCTCCCCACCTTCCATTCCAGCCATTGTATCATACAAAGGCCGATTCAGTGTCTCCGGGAGGTAAAATGCTAGTATCCCTCCCAGAATTGCACAAACCGCAAAGACCGCAAAGGGGAAGCCGCCTCCTAAGACCACCACTAAAGGCGCCAAAATCGCACCCATTTGCGCCGCCTGAGCTCCACAGCCAAGAGCCGCATTCCTCACCACGGTCGGAAACAGCTCAGCCATGTAGATGAAGAGCAAATTATACGTGCCGGCCATCCCGAAAATCCCAAGAATTCCGCACACCATCCTCGCCACTTTCCATTCCCCGTGTATCATCACCAAGCTCCCTATAAGACAGAATATTCCACTGAACCACTGTGTTCCGATTGCCAGCGGCTTCCTCCCGAACTTATCAAGCAATAGGGCCGTTATTGTAAAGGCTGGCATTTCAGCCACGCCGTTGAGGAACACACTAAGGTAAAGGTTGGTCTGGAGATTGACAACGTTTAGGCTAATGCCGTAGTACACGACCGAACAAAGAAAGTTGATTGCCACCGCCAAGAAAAGGCGAATCCGAGTGACAGGCGACTTCACCACATCGATGAGAGACCCTGTTATTGCATCCTTTGTGTCCATCTGATCTTTGCAGGATGGACCATCGTTCGAGTTTTCATTCACTTCCTCATCAAGTGCGAGGATGACCCCATCGGGGAGGTGTTACTTGTTGGCTTTGGCGATAGCTCGCATAAGCTTCATGGCCTCATCAATCTTTCCCCGGACGAGATACCACCGTGGGGACTCTGAGATGAAAGGGAGGACCCCCACGAGGAAGAGCATGGACGGAATGGAGGAAGCGATGTAGAGCTCCCGCCATGAGCAAAACACATAAGCGATGCCGGAGAGAAGAGCTATGACGCATGAGAAGAAGTAGAAAGTGGACATTCCTGCCGCCCCGCGCTTCTTTGGGCCAATAGGCTCGGTGGCCAGTACGAAAGCGCATAGGCCGACCCCGCCCGTGCTAAATCCAGTAATGAAGCGGAGGAGGCAATAGGTCCAGTAATCCGGAGACAGGGCCGTCAAATAACCGAAGATGGCATTCAAGATACAGACCACCGTTAGAGAGTCCGATAGATGGCCAAATGTCGTCAGATCATGAATACAATCCCTCAGAAATTGAAATTTATCCAAATTAAGAAAGCATGAGACGATTAGTAATTTCCATACATCTTTAGTGAAAGAGAGTTTGTCGTATTTATTTGAAACTTTTTTTTCGATTGAGAAAGTAAACTCTCTCCTAAGATAAATTAAAATCAATAATATTCTAGATAATTAAGTAATCGCGATGCTAAAAAAGAAATAAGAATCTATCCTAAATCAGGTAATAATCTTTGAAAATCTTATATAATTTGAGATACATCCTACCAGATAAAATTTTTCCCATGTTAATCTGTAATTTCTTCTAAGCTGTAATCTATCCAACGATGCTCCTTGCTTCTTCGAAACTAACGGCGTGGATGGCCCCATTACCATTAGCACGTTTCCGTGAGACAACCTCGGGGACGGTGACGTTCCGAACGCCACGTTCCCTATCGATTTATTTTGGTTATTTTAATCTCTCTCCCTCTCTGTTTTTTTTTTAAATCTTCATATATACGCTCGGCAGGCAAATTCCAGGGCGAGTCTCGCAGTATCGCACCGCTTCGTATTTTGCGGTAAAGCGGGATTCAATGGCGAGATTTGGGTTGGGGCGAAGGGCGAGATCTTTTGGAGCTCGGTCGAGGGGGATTTGCCAGTGAGATTGCATCCTCTTGCAGAATTTTCTTTCGGCAACGGCGGAACCGGTGCCTGGAGGAACGCAGCAAGGCCATGGCGACTGAGAAATCTCCGAACAGAGAGATTGCAGAAGCAGAACAAGAGAGGAAACCGCCTTCGGAAAGGGAAGAAAACATTGATGAAGACACCAAAAGGTTAGTTTCCAATCTGAGGAGCAAAATCTGATAACTGCTTCATACGTCTTGCCTGTTCTCCAGTCACTCGAACTCTTCTTCGTGATACAGGACATTGGCGATAGCCGCCACGGAGGTTGTTGGGGCCGGAGCTCTGCCTGATTATGATTATGGGTGGAGCTGTAAATTATGCGGGAAGCAGTCTGTGGGACTGCAGGCATTGATGGGCCACTTCCTCTTTCATAGGTTCCTGTTGGGCGACGACCGAGTTAGATCAGAAGCCGGAGAAGCGTTGAAGGCTAAAATAGCGGTGGAATCGAGCAACGGGCGATGCGATGTTGAGGAGGGTCCGCACCAGCCTGCGACCGCGAGCAATGAAGATGCAACGGCTGCCATGCCTTACGTGAGCTCCGGTGTCATAAGCACTGCCGTTTGTCCATTGCCTCAGCCGTTCCCATTTACTCCTGCTGGACGCATGATGACCGAGACGCACTCTTCATTCGACCCAGTATCCTTGGTTAAAATAATCCCACCGAATGCAGATGAAGGTGAATCCAGTATAGGGGTTCTTCCACATGGTACGTGCATCTTCAAATTCACCATTTTACCATTTTTCTAAAGCTCATTCGGACCCGTAATCTGTGTCCCAATCCTTACCTGGTAATAAGGATAAAGGCAGGACGTCTAGATTTCTAATTGTAATAGAAGACACAGAATAGAATAGGAAGAGAGGAACTTAAAAGTCCGTCATTGATGATTAATAGATCCTTCCAATATGAAGGAACAAATGCCTTTAATCCTGACGTTCAAATCTCGAAAAGCCATTCATTGCTCTCTATCTAAGCACGTGATAATCTCGCACTTGTATATAAGTTGCTAGTGGGCCGACTTTGTTGGAGATGGACGATTGTATCAGTACACACAAGAGCACCAGTTTAATTTCATTCTCATGTACCAAAATTTTGAACATATTTCAACTATGTGGATATCACTTCAATCACTAAAATTACTTCCAAAGTGAAAAGGAGGATGCATAGAAGAGCGCTAGCGTGTATCTGGCTAACCACTTTCTGGTTTCTACTTTTCTTCGTAATAGAAAAAGGGTTGTAGATGTTGTAGCGAATTATGCGTTGCTGAGTTTGGAAGCTTTCAACGTATCGAATTGGTCAAATTGTGTGGGGTTTTGGGGAACTATCCACACTCGAACATCTATCCATATCTAATATAATGGCTAATGAAGTTCGCACAAGGTCGACGTCCGAGCTTTACGTAGTAGTTCATTCTTTATGCTCGCTTTCGCACATCTTTAATCCTAGCAAATCTCCAATTCTGCATATATCTATAGAAGTGGCTAGTAATTCTGCGCGAGGTTGAGGCACGTCGCACGTGCACTTGTGAGCTTTCCCTGGTAATGCATTCATTCTTCATGCTCACTTTAGCAAATCGTTAATCCTAATGAATCTCCAGGTTCTTATGCATGTTTTGATAAGAAATCTATAATCATCCATATGTTCCATCTCAAAGATCTATAGTCAGAAATATTAAGTTGACCGAACAAGTTCCTCCATCGGAGTCATGACAATAAATGTCAAGTATTTAAAAAATTATGTTCCACACGATTGCGCATATTTTGCATTTGAAACTGTCCCAGAATATATAGTTCAAGAATTCAGGGACATGATTGAATATTTTGCAGAGGATTGGGGATTAGCAGTGCCTTTATTCCTTATATATTTGATGGGAGGTTGTAAATGATACATTTGTTATGAAAGTGTTGAATACACTGTTACAAACGAATTATTTATCTGTGAGCGTCACATTTCTATAAAAACTGTCTAGGAAAAAGCACATATTGAATTTTTATTTATGATTGACGTTAGATGCCAGAACACAGAGTAAACCAAGTACTTGTGGGCCTGCCATCGAGAATATGAAATCTATCAAAAGGAAGCGGGAAGAACTTACGAGCAGGGGCGTAGAGAACATGAATGAGTCAAAGTGGAGGAAATTAAAAGGATGTTGCAGCTTGGGGCAGGCAGTCAAAGAATTTAAAGAGATTCTTCCAATTCTAGAAAGATTCCTCCAAGAGACAACGACACTTGCTAAAGGATGCAGCAGAAGATCTCCCTTAGTGACAACAGAATTAGTAGGCGGAGGGACTCACCGAAAGATTAATGAAATTTATTCCTATTTAGTGCAGGAGAACATTTCCATCATTGGTGTTGTTGGAATGGTTGGAGTGGGCAAGACAGCCATTTTGACGCATGTCCATAATAAACTCTTGGAGAATCGTGCTTTTGATGATGTATTATGGGTCAATGTGCCTTTGGAATTTAGCACATATGCACTGCAAGAAGAGATTGCCAATGTGGTTGGGCTACACAATATCTCAAATGAGAAGGACGTGAAGAGGAGGGCAAGCATACTGTATGGACATCTGAGGATGAAGAAATCTGTTCTAATTTTAGATGGCCTGTGGATGCATTTCAAAGTTAAAGACGTGGGAATTCCAGTTGAAATGGGCAGTGTAAAGTTGGTGCTCTCTACTCGATCACTAGATGTGTGTTTTATGATGCTCTGTCAAAAGCAAATCAAAATAAAACCTCTTGAGAGGGAAGAGTCTTGGAGGTTATTTTTAAAGGTACTTTGCTTCGCTGGAAAACTCCCTTCAGATATTGAAGAAATTGCGAAGTTTATCATGCACAAGTGTGATGGTTTGCCACTTGGGATCATTGATATAGGGACTCGCATGAGGGGAGTAGAGAAAGTTCACGAATGGAAAGGCATGTTGCAAAAATTCAAAGACTCAAGGATAGAACTTGAGGCGTTCAAAGGACTGAAACTCAGTTACATGAACTTGGGTGATCATCAAGTGCAATAGTGTTTCTTGCATTTAGCACTTTGTTTTGGTGAAGACCTTTTAGAAACTAGTAGAGAGCATTTGATAGAGTCGTTCATAGATGAGGGTTTGTTAGATGGACTTGCAACCTTGCAAGAACTGCATGACCAAGGTAACACCATATTGGATAAAATGAGAAAGGCTTGCCTGTTGGATGATCTAGAGGTAGAGTGTCTATATCTACACCCATTGACAAGGTACATGGCATTGCATATGGTGACGAGCACAACTCACATGGTTAAGGCCTATATGGGGTTGAAAGAAATACCAGAGGAAGTATTCTGGACCGATTGCCTAGAGAGAGTCTATTTACAAGGCAACAAAATAGAAGAAATTACACACGGCATATCGCCAAATTGCCCTAAACTTACCAGGTTGTTGTTAAATAACAATGTCATGTTGGGAAATATCCACACTTCTTTCTTCAGAAATTTGAAGGTGCTGAAGAATCTAGATCTCAGCAACACCCGAATCGCGGAATTGCCGGAGTCCGTCTGTCACTTGGACAAATTGGAAGTACTGCTACTGCGGAGGTGTCGGGCATTAAAACTTATTCCTCATGTAGGAAAGTTGGGACACCTCAGAAAGTTGGACCTCCAAGGGTGTTCAAGCCTTGATGAAGTGCCGGAGGGAATGGAGATGTTGGTCAACCTGAGGTACCTTGACTTAGATGGCACAAAGATCGAGACATTAACACAAGGAGTGTTGGGGAATCTGGTGAATTTGCAATACCTTATGATTAAAAAGGTGAGGGCAGGAGAAGTAGCAAAATTAAAGAAGTTGGAAGCACTTGATTGTTCTGTTCCCGACGTGGAAACATTCAATGCATGCATGAGGTTTCTTGAGCAAAATAGTTCCCAACAATACAAGCTTGTGATGGATGCACCGTATCACTGCGAGTCTCAGACTTACAGGCGTATATTCATCAATAGTTGTGACCATATCATTGCAAGCATAGATGGAACAAGCAGTGATCACTGTGCTCTTATTCCAGAAAGTGTGCAATCATTGGGAGTGTCCAGGTGTCATAAATTGAAGAGTGTGATGGGATGGGAGTGGATGATCACTCGCTTTTCAAAACTGGAGGAGATTATTGTATATAACTGTGATGAATTAGAGGAGATAATTAGTGGGTCACTACCAAGCGGTGCCACTTGTTTTCTCACATATCTCGAAGTAAACGGATGCAACAACATGAAGAGGCTGCTGACGCAAGACATATCGCTTCACCTCCTTTTCCTCCTAGAGATATCAATCGAAGACTGCAAGGGCATAGAGGTGATAATAGGCACTGCCAACATGACGCACTCTTTCCCAAAGTTAATTCACCTGGGTCCATGGAATCTTCCGGAACTGAAGAGCATATGTGATGGGACCATGGGTTGCAATTCCCTCCGGTGGATTTCTATATACAATTGTCCGAAACTAAGGAGGATTCCTCTGCAGCTGTCCCTACTTGACAATGGGCTCCTTCTCCTCCCCCCTCTCTTTGGGAGATTCGGATAGATCAGCAGACGTGGGAGTCGCTGGAGTGGGACAATCCCCTTGCCCGTGATTCATTAGAACACTTGGTCGAAGGTTCTTGGTGAGTCACCTACAAATTTTACTTTCTGTTATCCTCTCCATCTCCCACGGGGCCTTCTAAGGATTGATCTCCCGCGGTACAGAAGTTCGGTTTTTTCCCCAAAATTTTTATACCAAGTTGTATACCACATCACTACTTAGGAACTGCCCGTACTACTCACTGATAAATGACTTATTACAGCTTGAGAGTATAGCAAAATGGTTATATGATTATTGAAACTTAATAGTTACGGTGTTGTTCAGAAACTAGAAATACTCCCTTAACATTGAATGAGTAACAACGGCAATAGTCCACGCTTTTCCTTTTTTTGGGCAAGGTTCTCTTTGTACATTTAAATGATGGTCTTCTCGCCGACTTTACTATAAGAGCCATTCTAAGAATACAAAAATTTTGGATAGACTGATACAAATCCTTATACGTCAAACAGTCACTTTTTGGGTCAAAATGATCACAATAAGGAGATAACAAATAATTAATGGCTGCAGAAAAGTTACTATCAGTGTAGGAATATTTTCTCTGTCTTCCATTTCTCATATATACAAAATAATTGATTATGACACCCTTGTTAGAAAGATGCTGAAGCCTAGAAATGTAAAATTTGTTTTTTTTTTTTAAATTTCATTAAACTGGAATAAGAAAAATGTTTCATTACTTTAACAATTAGATACGTGTCAAATGGGCCACTGACAAATAAAGTAGACCAAAGGGCTATGCATTCAGGTAAATTATTATAACACTTAAAGTGCTAAAATATCGGGTCAATTCTTAACTTATGCTTTATTAGTTGGGAGTGCTTAGATAGCATGTCAATCCATTCTTCCTTTTCTTTTAATTGCCTTTTCTGTTATAGCTCATCCAGTACTATCTATCTTCACTGTCGAGTCCTTTCTGATTTTTAAATCAATCACTATACTTTAAGCCAAAATTAAACCAGTGTAAATTAGTCTTTCAGAGAAATGCTTACTTTTCTCGGACTTCGTATTTCCAATTGCATATTTGCACACTAAATCACTTTCTGTTTTATTTGATTAAGTTCGATTGGCCAGAGAAGTCTCTAATGTCTTTAGATTGTTTACATTCGTTCTATTTAATTTGATTAGGTTTGATTAGCCAACATGAGCACTCCTCCTTCCCAAAGTTAACTCACGTGGCTCTATGGAATCGTCTAGAACTGGAGCATATGTGATGGGACCACGATTTGCAATTTTATCCAGTGGATATATATGGAATATACCAAAATTGAAGAGGGTTCCTCTGCTTGAGAGTGGCTTCCCTTGTTCTGTTCTTTTGTGATTATCCACTCTGAACATTGGCATTCATCAAATGCAATTTGAAGTTTTTAGGTAACAAGAACTGCATTTTACATAATGCTTCGTATACCATCTGCCTCATTTTCTGTGTAATGTGCTTTTGTGGCTACATGTTAGCCAATTGAATCCTCAGTTTGTAGTGGAAGAATGGTGACTACCCTAAAATGGGATTCGATACATGAAATTTGTCCACTTGTTTATTGATCACCTGGTGTTCATGGAGTTTGGCTTACCCATCATTTTGATTTACTCTTGAAAATTGTGTTATGAGATGTTTTTATCCTTGCCATTACTATTCCTACCTCAGGTTGATTAATTTTGAATTTGTTAGCAATTAAGCTCTATCAGATATATCATTGCAAGCTGCTGGACCCTTTTGTGGAGTATGAGTGTATCACTCTCATCCTGCTTCTCTTGTTCATACTAGAAATGACCAAACAAAAAGGAAGAGAAAGAAGTGATCGTGGGTTCCGATTGTCTATACTCCTGGAAATAAACCCCTCAATGCTTGTAAAGGGAAGCTCATTTAAGCAGTATAAAAAGAAGTTTGGTTGATATTTTATCCTCTGTGTTTGAACTTTTAAGTATCTCTGATTTCTGTGTTGAAATGGCTGAAGAATCTGTTCCAAGGAGCATTACATCCTCTTTAAGACACTCTTCCTTGGCTTTTCCTCAGTTTATATTGCTCATAGATCAATACCACGATTTTATATATGAAGTTCACTCAATTTATCTCACACTTTGGTGAACACCTTTATAATGTTGCTTGAGTGCCCTCCTCGACCCTACAGGACATGCCATGTTCTCTGGAGTATCATAAGTTAAGGTTTTCATTTAGAGTGATGACCTTGCGGATGTTTGCTGTGTATATCCCTTTGATATTGCTCAATGTAAGATACATTTGTTCGGGTGACATTCTAAATTGATGCAATTTTCCAGCTGAGACATGCAATTTCCCTGTTTGTAGTTGATAGTCAGGTAACCTAGTGATGGTAGTCCTTAAGCACTAAATTTTGTTGCATTGGTGTGGTTGGAACTTATAGGTGAAGGCATAAATGGTGAAAAGGGGCAATCAAAGCTAGTGATCCTTTTGAGACGGGACACGGACCCCTGGAGTGCCAAAAGTTGGCACAAAGGGACACTTAAGTGCCAAAAGTTACGAAAGGTACACTTAAGTGCCAAAATCGGAGCAAAATTGATCACTTGAGTGCCAATCCGGCTAAAATCCGGCCAAATTGCATACGTGGCGTTTCCCGACGACTTCTTTTACCGAGGTGGCAAACGTTTAAAAAAAAAAACCCACGTGGACGACAAAACGACGTTGTCCACCCACACCGAGTGAGCTGACCTAAACGACGTCGTTTTTCGTTGGTGTTAAACGACGTCGTTTAGGTCATTTTGGCTTAAGCACACCTAGCCGTCGTTGTTCCTTCCCATCTGCGTTCACATTAGATCTCAGTCGTCGCCGCCCTTCTCTCCATCGCTGTTCACGCCGTCGCCGCCCTTCTCTCTGTCGCCGTTCACGCCCATAGGTGGTCATCGGTCGCCGTTGTTGGTTGTCGTAGCCACTCAAAGCATCGTTGGTCGTCATCCCGCTCACCATCGTCACTCCTCTAGGTTGGGCCCCTTTTCCCCCTCCCTCGTGATGAAATTAGGGCTCGATTATTTTATTAGGGCTCGCTCGATTATTTTATTAGGGCTCGCTCGATTATTTTATTAAGGCTACGATGGAAATGCTGTTGAAATGTGCGCGCTCTGTTTGGTTACTCCCTTGTGTGGAGATGCTTGCCTCGATCGATGATTTATGCAGTCAAGGCTCGAGTGAGACAAAATATTGACTAATGTGGAACTAGGAACTAATGTGTTTGAGTGAAAAGTTATTGAATCAGGTGGCTGGAATAATGGCCTTTAAGTGCTCTGCAAAGAGCACGCAACTTTGCTATCAATCTGCTTTTGTTCCTTTGATTCCGATCTTTTCGTTCTTTTAGTCTTCTTTCCGATTGTTGTTTCTAATCGATAGTCGACATATATGCGGGGCATTGAGGAGTGCAAAATTTGTTTTGATACTTTATATAAGTTCATTTACCCGCAAGGGACAAATTTGAAACCACATGTAAGTACCTCATTTTAAAGTTTATAAACTATGAGCTCTTTTGACATGTAGTATTAGTCTACTGTGCAATGGATAAATTTAGGGCTTGGATTGTGTAATGACCTCTTGACACAATATATTAATGGCCAAACATTATAGATTAGGGTATGATTTCTCCTCTTGGCTGGATGAGAAACAGAACTTTTACCCTATAATTTTACATCAAGCTTGCTTTAATGAAATTCTATGTGTTTTCACAGGAAAAATAGATTTGATTAAGTGGATGTACATTCTCACATCGCGAGGTTTAGTTCAGCAAAAGATAGTAGACAAAATTGCTTGGGCTGTGCTTGTTGTGGGGACCTATGCTTGTTGTGGGACCTCTCGTTTTTGGTTTTATATTTTAAGGGAATGGAAGGCAAGGCAAAATAATTAAAGTGGCGACCTCTTAGCTGTCATGAAGGGGCATATTCTCGGTGTGGGCCTCTGTTTTTATTAATATTGTAGAGGAAGGGAAGGTAAATTATTAAAGTGTCGACCTCTTTTTTGGCTGTCATATATGGGCATATTGTCAGTGTGGGGACCTGTTTAATAAAGTCTATGAGAGTGGGGGGACTCCCTTGTGCGATTGTCTATTGTTCTTTGTGGATGTGGTCCCAAAACTAATTATTCTTTGTCTTGTTGTTGGTGCAGAAATGGCTCATGCCAAGGATTATGTCGCTGTCATAGTTTGCTATCTTTGGGGAATTTGTAATTGGGGAGGATGAGTGGGAGTATGAGGGTGGAAATGAGGGCACCATTTTTGTCGACATTAAGAAGGCATCTTATATAGGATTTGTTAGGGATATACTAACTTATTTGCCTTGTAAAGTTTAGAAGTTGTTGTATTGTATTCCTGGGAAAGGTTTAAGAGATGGTTTGCGAACCTTAGAAAACGATAACGGCTTTAGGGATATTCTATACCATTATCTTCATGGTGAAGAGGTAAAAATATATGTTGAGTACAATGAAAGTGAGGATAAAGATGATGATGAAGAAAGTGCCCAAATAGAACAAGAAGGAAATGGTATTCAAGGTAGTACCGAGGTTAGGGTCGAAGAAAGGGGATAGACATGATGGAGAGGAGAGGAGCGCAGATGCAGTTCACCATAGTGATGATGACATAGGTGATGTCACAATCACTGGATTAGATTGGGAAGTAGCTGAATCAAGTGATGATGATGATGAAGGGTTGCCTACTGCAAATTTCACAAGTGATAACGACGACGAGGAGCTTGTACAGTCAAGAAAAAGGCAAAGGGATTTTTTGACAGATAAATTTGCAGCTTTGCGAGTAGGCGATGAAGTTCCAAATAAAGCCGAAGGCTCTGATGATCTTGTTGCCATTGGTGAGGAGGCGATTATGAAGAAAGCCTTGAGAATGTTACTTCCCGGGATGAGCTTGAAGAAGATGAAGGAGTTGTGCATACAAGGAGAAGGAAAAGTAAGTTTCCTTCTTATGATCCATCCGTTGCCTCTCCTACTTTGTCGGTAGGTATGAAATTTCAAGATGCAAAACAATTTAGGAAGCTATCTTGAAGAACTCCATTGCTGCACGAGAGAACATTGACTTCATTAGAAACACTAAGGCCTTTGTAAGAGCTAAGTGTTCGCAGCAAAATTGTCCATGGAGGATCTATGGTGCATTTGTTAGGAGAAGTGGATCTTTCAGATTAGAGCGTACGAAGAGGAACATACTTGTTCCATTAATTTTGAAAATAAAAGGGTAACAAGTGCATGGTTGTGCAAGCACTTCTTTAATATGATTAAGATGATGCCTCAGATGAATAGTACTCGGTTCGGGTTCTGGTGAAGGAGCAGGTTGGCATCAATATAAGCAAGAATCAATGCAAAAGAACGAAGCAAAAGGTGATGAAGATACTCATTGATCAATACGGCGAATATGGACAGTGTGGGATTATGCTTGGGAGTGTAGGCTGCAAAATCCTTCAAGTAGAGTGTATGTAGAGGTTGTGGAGAGACCACTGTTGGAGAAATCTTCTTGAAGTGTTTTGAAGCTGACAAAACGTTTCCATCAGTCTAGTTTGAAGGCTTGCAGGCTCTGCTATTTAAAGTCTGAAGACCTCCGGACAGCCAGACTCAAGACTCAAAGTCTATCCTCATTGACATCTCTAATCCGTTGAAGAAAGGTTATTCGAATCTGGATGTTTCGTCAAGGATTTAACCTTATCAAGCTGGAGAAGATCTCGTGGCTGGAAAAGACGTAATGGAATCCTTTGATTGATCGAGATTGATTCGATGATTGAAGATTCGATGATTGCCTAAATATTCTTGGAAGGTTCTACTTATGGAAACCGAGATCTTGATTGTATGGGTGAACAGGATTGATGGGCTATCGACACGTTTCTTTAATAGCTCGAACAATCTTCCTAATTGATTCCGTCCAACGGGTAGATTGGAGGAATTCCTTTGGTAAGTGCCAACGGGTATGATGGCATAAAGGAGTATATAAGGAAGACAGTCTTAGTTGTTCAAGGTGTGCGCGATAGAAGAATTCCAAAGTCTGAATCTCCTTTTTGTTTAGATAATCACTTTGAGCGAATACTTGTATACAAAAGAGAGTATATTTGTGAGAAACCTTGAGGAGGTGAGGTAGAACATCTACACCTTTGTGGAATCAAGGCAAGGCGTGCTGTAACTTCTCTTTTGATCATAGTGAAATCCAGCCGGTGGGTTGTCGGTGCGGAAGAGTGGACGTAGGCTTGGAATAAGCCGAACCACTATAAACCCTGTGTTCAATTTTCTCTTACTTACTCTCTTTACTTTGATCGTACTTCATTTTCGTTAATCATAGTAAACTTCCTTTCTATCATTTGCCAAGAATCGCTTCCGTATCTCGATAAATTGTTTGTGCACCTATTCACCCCCCTCTAGGTGCTTATACTAGCTATCTCAATTGGTATCAGAGCTCGTGTACTCACTTTTTTTGAAGTATTTTACTTCAGAGTTAAAGATCCATGGCTAGTATGTTGGCTCCAGGGCTGGTAGAAGGCAAAGCAACACCAGACCACCTTATTTTGATGGAAAGGACTACAACATATGGAAAAACAAGATGAAGGCGTTCTTAAGATCAAAGGATCCTCTCGGAATGGGACGTTGTAGAAAAATGAATCGTTCCCAAAGCTGCTCTGTCTCTAAAGAGGAAAAGACTCGTTGAGTCTAGCGAAATGACTCGGGAAGAGATAATCAAGAGACAAGCTCTTGATGCAAAAGCAATTTATTCTTTATATTGTGCTTTATCACCTCTTTTGAATATAACAGAATATCTTCTTGTGATACAGCCAAAGAAGTGCAGGATAGATTACACATTACTTATGAAGGAACCGATCGAGTGAAAGTGACAAGAATCAACATTCTTCTCGGTCAATACGAAGCCTTCGAGAATGAAACCGGGAGAATCTATAACCGACATGTTTAGTCATTTTGAGATATCGTGAATGGTCTTGAAAATCAAGGCCAACCAATTTCGATCCCATGAAAGTAAACAAGTTACTGCGTGGACTCTCCAAGGATTGGAATCACATAAAGACCTCAATCGGGAGACCCAAAGAATCATGCCACATGTCTCGTCGATAAGTTGGTTGGGACTCTTCAATCCTATGAAGTGGAACAAATCAATGAAGACGAAGACCCTAAAGGTAAGAAATCTATTGCATTAAAATCTAATGATGATTCGATGTGATTACGAAGACGACGTGGATGATGAAGAACATGCTCTTATGATAAGAAGATTCTAAAGCTGAACGAAAAGGAAGAAGATTCAATGCAAAGAAACAAAGTTTTCAAAAGCAACGAG
This sequence comes from Eucalyptus grandis, assembly GCF_016545825.1. Taxonomy (NCBI): domain Eukaryota; kingdom Viridiplantae; phylum Streptophyta; class Magnoliopsida; order Myrtales; family Myrtaceae; genus Eucalyptus; species Eucalyptus grandis. Next base: position 11,541,568 of record NC_052617.1, on the reverse strand, counting down.
ACCAAGTCTTTGAAGATGAAGAATCAAACAAAGATGTAGTCCGCTTTGAATGTAAGAAAAAGGGACACATCGGACCCTAACTGTCCTCTTCTAAGGAAGAAGAAAGGAAAACCGAAAGATATCGAAAAGCTGTCAAAGCTGAAACACGGGAGTGATACGAGTGCGAAGATAGTGATGATGATTATGCCAACATATGTCTAATGGCACACCGGATTCAGAATCAAACTCCGAGACCGATTGATTCGGAAAGTGAATTCGAGGTAAGTAACTTTAAAATCCCTATTAAAGTTTCAAAATACATTGATGAATTATGTTTTAGTCTTAAGACTTCTCTTAAAAGAATTTCCGAACTCAAAAAAGAAAATTCTGCTTTAAAACAACAAGAGAATGCTTTGGAGGAAAAAGTGAAATGCTTAGACCGAATGTTTCTTCTCTCAAAGAAAGTGAAAATAATCTTTTAAAAGAAAATGCATTCTTGAAAAATGATATTTCAAATATTTCCAAAAGATTTTCTTTAGGTTCTGAAAAACTGGAGAAAATACTTTCTGCTCAAAGACCTTATTTCAATAAATCTGGATTGGGAATGATGCTGAAACCATTCCTTTAATCGATTTTCCTAAAGTAAAAAGAAAGAATCAAACAAAGACCCACAAGAAACGCTTACAAAAATCATTTTGAAATGAACTTTGTAAAACAGTAGATCGCAATGCTCTTAGATGTTCAAAATGCAATAGTGCGAGATCATTTTGAGAAAGAATGTCCTATGGTTTGGAGACTGTCAATAAAGTCGGGGCAAAAACCGTATATCGAGACTAACTCAAAAGGACCCAAGAAAATATGGGTACCAAAGAAAGCTTGAGTTTCTTTTTGAATGCGAGATCACTATCAAGAAAAAGTGAAATGGTATGCGGATAGTGGATGCTCGAGACACATGATAGGAGATTCAAATTACTTCATAAAGCTCATTCAAGTGAATGGTGGAAAAGTCTCATTTGGAGGAAACAGCAAAGGAAAAATAGTGGGAGTTGGAACTGTAAAGATTGGGAACCTCACAATAAGCAATGTTTCTTTAGTTGAATGGCTCAATTACAACCGCTCGGTGATCGTCGGCTTTGTGATGCCGGTTTTAGAATCAACTTTCAAGAAGGTATTTGTTCGAGAACCGGTAAAGACTCTACTCGAGTCATTCATGGGTCGAAGACATGGGAATATCTACCTCTTGGACGTGAAACCGGATGAATCGCAATGTCTAATCTCAATCCAAGACGAAGCGAACTTATGGCACAAAAAGCTTGGGCATATCAACATGAAGCAAATAGCCAAAATCTCAGCAAAGAAGCTTGTTCGTGGTCTACCCAATTTATCATATCAAAAGTCCGATCTATGTACACCATGTATATTGGGAAAACAGGTAAGAAATTCCTTTAAACCAATAAATCAAGTTTCCACTAACCGTGTACTGCAGCTCTTGCATATGGATCTCTTCGAACCAACAAGAACGCAGAGCATTGGAAGTAAGAAATATTGCCTAGTAATTGTGGATGACTACTCACGATTTACTTGGGTATATTTCTTGGCAAGTAAGTCTGAAACTTTCTCTTACTTTGAAAAATTTGCTAAGAAGGTTCAAAATGAAAAGGGTATGTCATTTCAAGTATAAAACAGACCATGGAGGTGAATTTGAAAATCAAGACTTTGCAAAATTTTGTGATGAATCTGGTTTTCAACATTTGTTCTCCTCTCCATATACTCGAGCAAAACGGAGTCGTGGAAAGGAAGAATAGATCTCTTCAAGAAATGGCTAGAACTCTTTTAAATGAAAGCAATATCTCTTTACGATTTTGGGCTGAAGCAGTTTCAGCATCATGTTATATTATCAATAGAGTCTTTCTAAAGCCTATTCTAGAAAAAACCCCTTATGAACTATTTAAAGAAAAGAAGCCAATTGTTTCATATTTTCATGTTTTCGGATGCAAATGTTTCATATTGAAAAATGCAAATGATCGAGTTGGTAAGTTTGAAGAAAAGTCGATGAAGGCATCTTCCTTGGATATTCAACTACAAGTAAAGCGTACGAGTCTACAACAAGAAGACTCAAAGCGTGGAAGAATCAATGAATGTCAAATTCCAAGATTCCATTCAAAATGAATCCATTGAGACTCATCTTGAAGAGACTGAATGCGCTCCGAACTCAACAAAGTCTAAATATCAAGAAGCAGCTCAGATTTTGAAGGATCAGCAACAAGTAACTGTTGAAGATTCAAGTGAAGGAAGTGATCATCAATTAATCAGCAACTGGAAACATAAGTCCAGTCATCCCAAAGATCTTATTATTGGCGACATCAATGAAGGAATACGCACAAGATCCAAAATGCGAAAAGAGTCTAGTGCCGTGGCTCTTATTTCTAAAATAGAACCCAAGAGCATAGAAGAAGCTTTATCCGATGAAAGCTGGATTGAAGCTATGCAAGAAGAACTCAGACAATTCAAAATTAATGATGTCTAGGAATTAACTCCAAAACCGAAAGGAAAATCAATTATTGGAGCTAAATGGGTTTTCAGAAACAAGATGGACGAGAAAGGTAAAGTCGTAAGAAACAAAGTAAGACTCGTGGCCAAATGATACACACAAGAAGAAGGGATCGACTATGACGAGACTTATGCACCGGTAGCAAGGTTAGAAGCAATTCGTTTATTACTTGCATTTGCTTGTCATAAAAATTTCAGGTTATTTCAAATGGACGTCAAAAGTGCTTTCCTAAATGGATTCATCCATGAGGAAGTCTATGTGGAACAACCACCAGGGTTTGAAGACCCAAGGAAACCAGACTCAATATTCAGACTCAAAAAGGCCTTATATGGCTTAAAGCAAGCACCTCGAGCTTGGTATGACAGATTAAGTAAGTTTTTAATTCAAAATGGATTTGTTAAAGGTAAAGTGGACACTACTCTTTTTATTAAAAGCGAAAGCAAAAGTTTTCTGCTTGTTCAAATATATGTCGATGATATTATCTTTGGATCCTCTAATGAAAGTCTGTGCAAGAAATTTTCTAAGATTATGCAGGAAGAATTTGAAATGAGCATGATGGGTGAGTTAACCTTCTTTCTTGGACTTCAAATAAAACAATTGGAGGAAAGAACTTTTATTCATCAAGAAAAGTATGCAAATGATCTTATCAAAAAGTTTGGTCTCGGACAATTGCAAAAGGCTGACATACCAATGTCAAGTTCCTTGAAGATAGACTAAGATGAAGAAGGGAAGAAAGTTGATCAAAAGCTGTACAGGAGTATCATCGGATCTCTTCTTTATCTTACTGCTTCTAGACCTAACATTTTGTTTAGTGTTTGCATCTGTGCCAGATTTCAATCAGACCCAAAAGAATCTCATTTAAATGCAGCAAAGCGTATTATCAAATATATCTCATCAACTTCAAGCTTTGGTCTCTGGTATCCAAAAAGGGGAGACTTTACTCTTCTTGGATATTCAGACGCAGACCTTGCTGGATGCAAAGTCGATAGAAAGAGCACCTCGGGTACTTGTCAACTATTTGGAGGCAGGACAGTGTCTTGGTTTTCAAGAAAGCAAAGCACAGTAGCTCTCTCTACGACGAAGCCGAGTATGTAGCTCTCGGAAGTTGTTGTTCGCAAATTTCCGTGGATGAAACAACAGCTAAGAGACTTTGGAATTGAAGACTCATGCACGGAGATTAATTGCGACAACACCAGCGCTATCAATCTCACCAAAAATCCAATTCTACACTCAAGAGCGAAGCATAAAGAGATTCGACATCACTTAGAGACCATGTTCAAAATGGAGATGTTTCAATTCAATTTGTTGACTCAAAGAACCAACTGGCGGATATATTCACAAAGCCGTTGGAGAAAAATCAGTTCGAAACCATCCGTTCCAGACTCAACATTTTGAGGTATGAGGAAATCAAAGTCTAAAGACTTTCAGACTCAGACATACAAGACTTTAACTGTAAGTTAGTCTTGGTACGACCGTCAGACTGTAAGTTAGTCTTTCTCTCTCTCTCTCTCGAATCTTATCTTGAAAAGGTACGATTGGTAACCGTGTTTTATTGCTATCTTTAATCGACGTAATTATTGCATCATTTCATTTTCCAAAAAGAAGTTATTTTTAAAATGACTATTTTCACGGAAAAAGACAGTTATTTCAAAAAGGCATCTTTTTACCTTCCTTTGTGACGATTCATTTATCTCTCTTTTTAACCGATCGTGCACTTGTTGATTCCTCTTCACTTTACTCTCAAAAACCCTAGAAAGCATCGATCCTCCATTCTCGTTTGTCTTCTTTGTTTAATCTTCAAAAAGTTGTCATCTTTCTTGGGAAAGTCAAGCAAGGAATCTTCCAAAAGCGAGAAAGATGTCATCTTCAAGAAAGTCTTCTAGAATCGCAAGCGGGGACCACGGCGAATGAGTGAGGGCCTACGCACTTCGATCTTGCGAGGAAGAAGTGTCTCGAACGGCAACCGAGCCCACAACATTCTCGGCGTCATTCTCCTCCATCTAGTCCTCAAACCGTTGATCATCAACAACAGGAAGAAATCATCGAGGATGCAGACCCTGTAAGAGTTCAAAAGCCCGCTTATATTTACAAGCTATATCGTGCCTTAAAAGGAACTCGTACTCCTTTGAACTATGTTGATGATTTTCTTAAAGACAAAGGATATAATAACAAATATATCTTTCGAAAAATGGAAAGTTTGGGAATTGCTCGTAAAGGGGTGGGCGAGGAAACCCTTGCGAATATCCCAAGTGATCCTCGTGGATCGAGGGCCGAATCGTAGATGGGAATGATGATGACAATTTGTACAGCCTATTTCAACCGAAAATGGGTATTGCGGTTGAAAATCAAGGAAAAATGGGAGATTTGTTCAGATCGAAGGAACAAAAGGATCTGTACTCGAAATTGCTGAAGCGTGGGGTAATAAACCCTAGGAGTGTGGATTTTGATTTTGGATCTTTGTGAATGTGAACTTGAGGGAAAAGTTCAATTATCTTCAACTTGAAAAGTTACGCTCCGACACTACCGAGGCCTATCTTTGGATTAAGCTGCATATTTCTATTCAAATCTTAACTTTTTGGATGCGAATAGATTCTCTTTCAGCGTTAAAGACCAAGACTATGTTGTGGATATGAATATCTTTGGCAGATGCGTTAGGAGTTGAAAGAGGAAGATATCGCCAATTAAAGTTTCCATTGCTCGAGCCACTTTGGGAACCGGTGAAGGACAGAGAACAGATGAGAAGATCACCTACTTAAGGATGAGTGCATTCAATATCTTACTTCACAAGATTGTGATTAATTGCCTCCGACCGAAATCAACTTCCAAACCGATGTTTCAAGTTCGAGGAGGCAAAGCCGATGTATGCCATCCTCTTTGGGAAAAAAGTTTTCTCTCCCTCACACTTTGTTATGTTTCACATGTATAGAGCAATGATGAAGGATTTAAGTCAACTCCTTACCCAAGCCTTGTTACGAAGTTATTCGAGACATATCCGAATATTCAGCCTCCGCAAATCTTTTGTGTTCGACCATGTGATCATATGGTGGTAGGACTGAAAATGGTGACCAAAATGCGTCTGAAGGAATTGAGAAAGGAGTTGGAAAAATTCAAGGAGAAGACTCCTGCCAAAACTCATCAAATCTCTTCTGCAGCTAAAAGAAAAGGGAAGGAGCCCATGGTTGCTCCATCCAAGAGAAGAAGAGCTCTCCTCGTTGAGGATGAAGATGATGAGGAAGACATCACCATCTCTCCGCAATGGCTTTGAAGAATTTAAGTCGTCTGTTCCACGAAAGAATCGGAACAAATGACAAAAGAAGCGAGAGGAGAAGGATGCGGAGGAGAAGGAAGAAGACGAAAGAGAAGCTGAAAAAGAAGCAGAGGAGGAAAGACTGAAGAAGAAAGAAGAGAAGAAGGAGAACGAGGAACTCTCTTCTCCACCGTAGGCATGAAAAAGGGGAGATCAAGAGAAAGGAGGGAAGTCTTCATATCCCGATGCAAGTGAAGGAGTCGGTCGCTCACCCGCAAACCCGGAAGATGTTTATGCCTCTCGGTTTCCAGGAAGAAGGTCATGAAGTTTCATCGCCAAACTGCTGAGATTATGCGATCTACCATCATCCGCATTTACTCCATCGGATCGGGTCGAAGCAAGTACTCGGATTGATAATACAAAGAGATTTTCACAGAATCATAGATATTCTCTTGGAGATGCGAGGTCAAATTTATGCCTTGGGATGCGAGGTTCAAAACTTGAAGAATGCGGGTCAAGTTTCTTCATGTTCATTGAATGATAAGATCCAAGCCCTCTCTGTTCGATTCGAGGCCAATGCCAAGGGTGAGGAGATTGCACAACCGAAGGAAGACTTGAAAAGGCTGGAAGGCATCGTTCGATCTATGGAAGATTTCGGCTTGTCCGCATTCCCAAGCAATCTTGACTTCATCTCAACCTTTTTAATGCGACAAAAAGGGGGAGAGATGCAAGATTTGATCAAACTTTCAAACATTCAATCGTTAAACTTTTAATCGTGTGGACTGTTTGTTGGATTGTTTTGTTTGACTTTGACTTTGTGTCTGGATGAGAACTGAACTAGACTTGGACTTGACTGCTTTTATTAACTACTATTGATATCTTATGGATGGCTTTATCGTATACTAATCTAACCTATTTTCTGCTAACCTATTTTCGTGGTTGCAGATTCTATTGTTATTCATTTAGCCATTTATCTCTATAAGATATGCATATGTGTTTGATAAATGTTTTGCGAGTCAAAGTTATCCAAATCTGCAGGAAAGTTTTGTCACCATCAAAAAGGGGAGATTGTTGGAGAAATCTTCTTGAAGTGTTTTGAAGTGACAAAACGTTTCCATCGATCTAGTCCGAAGGCTTGCGGACTACGCTATTTAAAGTCCGAAGACCTCCAGGACAGCCGAGACTCAAGACTCAAAGTCTATCCTCATTGACAATCTCTAATCCGTTGAAGAAAGGTTATCAAAACTGGATGTTTCGTCAAGGATTTAACCTTATCAACTGGAGAAGATCTCGTGGCTGGAAAAGACGTAACAAAATCCTTTGATTGATCGAGATTGATTCGATGATTGAAGATTCGATGATTGCCTAAATATTCTTGGAAGGTTCTACTTATGGAAACCGAGATCCTGATTGTATGGGCGAACAGGATTAATGGGCTATCGACACGTTCCTTTAATAGCTCGAACAATCTTCCTAATTGATTCCGTCCAATGGGTAGATTAGAGGAATTCCTTTGGTAAGTGCCAACGGGTATGATGGCATAAAGGAGTATATAAGGAAGACGGTCTTAGTTGTTCAAGGTGTGCGCGATAGAAGAATTCCAAAGTCGAAGCTCCTTTTTGTTTAGACAATCACTTTGAGCGAATACTTGTATACAAAAGAGAGTCTATATTTGTGAGAAACCTTGAGGAGGTGTGGTAGAACATCTACACCTTTGTGGAATCAAGGCAAAGCTGTCTTTGTAACTTCTCTTTTGATCATAGTGAAATCCAGCCGGTGGGGCTGTCGGTGCGGGAAGAGTGGACGTAGGCTTGGAATAAGCCGAACCACTATAAACCATGTGTTCAATTTTCTCTTCCTTACTCTCTTTACTTTGATCGTACTTCATTTTCGTTAATCATAGTAAACTTCATTTCTATCATTTGCCAAGAATCGCTTACGTATCTCGATAAATTGTTTGTGCACCTATTCACCCCCCTCTAGGTGCTTACACTAGCTATCTCAACCACTTCCTGATATTGGGACCAAGTTTGATAAGTTCTATGTTTGCTTCGATGCATGCAAACGAGGATTTTTATCTGGTTGTAGACGGATTATAGGATTGGACGGGTGTTTTGAAGGGCTTGTGCAAGGGAGAATTGTTGGCTGCAATTGGAATAGATGCAAACAACCAGATGTTTCCACCGGCTTGGGCTGTTGTAAAGGTAGAGAACAAGGACAATTGGTCCCTGGTTCCTAAAAATTTGATGGCTGATTTGGAGATAACAAATGGTGCGGGGTGGGCGTTCATGAGTGACCAACGAAGGTACTCTTTGAAAGATTTGGTCAATTGTTTGCTTGTTGATATGAACATGTCGTTTGCTTACATTTCTTTTTTTTTTTGAATTATTGCGGGATGGTTCCAGCTATAGCTGAGTTGTTGCCTTATGCCGAGCATCGAATGTGTGCGCGGCACATATATGCAAATTGGGGAAAGAACTATAAAGGGGATAAGCTGCAGTTCAAATTTTGGCAGCTAGCAAAGAGCACGAATATGGCTGATTTTAGGATGGCCAAAGAAGAACTGCTTCAATTGACAAGGGAATGTTATGATGCACTATTCCAAACAGAACCAAAGTATTGGTGTAGGGCGTTCTTCAGTGAGGAATTCAAGTGCAATAACATAAATAACAACATCTGCGAATCATTCAATGGAAGAATAATAGATGCCAGATGCAAACCAATTATCTTGATGCTTGAAGACATAAGGGTTATGGTTATGACTCGGTTGCACAAACAAAGGGATGAGGCTGCAAACCGGACTAGGCAATGTGGTCCTAGGATTGCTAAAAAATTGGATGAGAACTTGGCTACGAGTAGGTATTGTCATCCCATTTGGAATGGGGATGAAGGATATGAGATAATGAAGGGCTCTGATAAGTATGTTGTCCATTTAGGTACGAGGAAGTGTTCATGTGGAGCATGGCAAGTAAGTGGAATTCCTTGTGCACATGCCATATGTGCCATTCAATTGAAGGGCCACAACACAGAAGACTACCTTGATGATTGGTACAAGAAACCGAGATATCTTGCTTCGTACCAATGCATGTTGCAGCCAATCAGAGGTGCCAAGTTCTGGGAGCCAACAGATCATGAAGCACCTCAACCTTTGCCATTAAAGAAGAGAATGGGAAGACCAAAGCGAAAACGAAGAATGGCAGAAGGAGACGTCTCAAGTCAGTGTAGGATGAGTAGGACAGGTGTAAAGATGAAGTGCTCTTTTTGCCACATAGCAGGGCACAATACTAAAGGCTGTCAATTAAGGAAGCGGCGAGGAAGTTGAGGCCGGTCGAAGGACCTAGTGAAGGACAATTGGAGAAGGACAAACAGAAATGCGAAGTGAGTCGAGTCGTCTGTTCTTGATCGACAACAATAAACCCAGATAAGTCATGACAATTGTGTTTATGTTGTTTTATGGTTTGTATAAACAGATATGTACAACTAATTGACATAATGTTTTTGTCTTTGTCGGGTCGGGAGAATGACACGTGAATAATTGGTCGAAGCCCCTGCTATACCTGAGCGAAAGGGTCTGTTCAAACAAGGCCGGGTAGACAGCCAGCTCAAGGATTGGCCGAAGCAAGCGGAGGGCCGTTAAGTCGATTTGTTCTTCAGCGAAGCGAGAGAAAAATACCCGGTAACTTAAATAATTTGTGTTTAGTTTTCCTTTACAATGGCCTGATGTTATATTTATGATATCATTTGTCTTTTTCTCAGGTTCGAAGAAGGCAAGCTAGAGCTCAGCTGTCAACAAAGGGCCCAGCGAAAGGTCACCACAAGATCCATCACCAAGGTCACCACAAAGGCCACTAAAGGGTCATCACAAGGGCCACCACAAAAGCCAACAGAAGGTGTCATTGAAGCTGAAGGGCTAAATAGAAAAACAACCAAAAGAAAGCCAAATCATGAGCCACCTACAAGAAGGCCATCTACAAGACGTCTAACATTCGAATGCCCAGAAGAAGCCCCTGCTGTAGCTAAACAGCCACAATAAGAGCCCAAGAAATCACATGAGAAGAAGGGCTAATCAATCACAAGTACCTGAAACTGACGTTCCCCTTCGAACAAGAGGAGCTCTTGGAAAGAGGCTAAAACAGTATGGTTATGGGCTTTATACAGATGAGCGTTTTGGAACAGTTATTCTTAATGTAAGTTTTATAAGCTTACTAGGCTGTATTTAATTTAATTTATGGTGCAAAATTTTGTTAATAATTGAGTTTTCTTTTTGAAGCCTGGGAGAAGTTCAGAGGTTCTTATCTCTCAAGGCCAAACTCAAGAATCAACGGCTGCACCAACAAAAAAGAAGAAGACATTGGTTGCGCCAACAAGAAAGAAGAGTAAGAAAAACCTAGTTCTGAGGTCCATCTGGAATCGGTTCGGCCTACGACGGTTGCAGCTCCGGCTCCTTCTCAATCAGCTCAGCCTAGGACAATTGCACCTCCATCGGAATCAACGCATCCTGAGACAGTTGAAGAAGAAACCTCACGTCCAGTTAGAAAAAGCACAAGGATTATGAATCAAGTGAAAGGAGCACGAACAGGAGGCATTGTGCATATTGATTAATGAAATGGGATGGGATATGGTTTGTGGGGCGACGAGTCAATTGTTTTTCTTGTGGATGTTTTCTTTTAAATAGTTTGTCATCGACTTTGTGAGACTTCATTTCAATATCAATGAAATGATTTTGTTGCTTGTCATCTTTGGTGCCTTTTTCATTTTTTGTATTTTGTTTTTACTTTTACTTATTGCTTTACGCTTACGGTGGTGGATCCGTGGTGGTGACCGGGTGCTTGTGTGGGTGGTGGTGGCGGTTGGTGAAACTTGATGGTGGTGGGTCCGCTATGTGGATTGGGTTGGGGCCTTTTCTGTAACTAGTATAGTTTGCATGAACCCCTTTTGCAACAAACCCACGACCCACCACCAACGGTGGCTGTTAATGGTGGGTTTATGGTGGTGGCTACGTCTTTGGTGTGGTAGCTAAGATGTTGGTGCCGATGCCTGCGATAGGCTGGTGGGTCTATTATAGGGGTTGGGGTTGGGGGTTTGTGCTGCACTTGGTGCAAGATGTAAGTGTGCAATATGCACATCTTGCACACATCTTGCTCCAGTAGTGTTGGTGCAAGCGATGTAAGGCACTAGGAACTTCTGCCTGCAGAATACCAGCAGCATAGTAATGGCTCAAGTGGATGCCCGGAATGCTTGATGTGGCTGGTGGTGATGGCTAGAGGCCGATGGTGGCCGAGTGGTGGGCGGTCGTGGTGGCTGATAGCGGTGATGGCTGGTGTGTAGTTTATAGATGAAACGTACAAATAAAATTGACACTTAACTGATCACATTCTAAAAAACTCGGCACTTAAGTGTTCACTTTTAATCACAAATGGCACTTAAGTGTTCACTTTTAATCACAAATGGCACTTAAGTGATCACTTTTGATACTAACTTGACACTTAAATGACTTTTTTTTAATCACGACTGGCACTTAAGTGATCACTATATACAACTTATAGCACTCGAGTAATCACTCATGTTTGTCCTATGTAAATGATGATTTGCAGCAAACCAAAGAAGCTGCTGGTTTATATATACGAATGTTCAACTTATGCCAACTCCATTCGATTCATTGCTACTGGTTTACATTCAGTTGAAGAAAAGAAGTCACCACAACACATCCACCCAATATACATTCCATCATCACCGATTTATATTCGAGAATAAGCAAAATATAGTACAAATAGCATCTCATTCATTCAAACAGCATCTCATTCATTCATTCATTCCCTTTCCTTGACCTCATTTACAACTATGGCAAGTCGGAGAAACTTTTTTCATTTTCCAATACTTTACATTTCATCATAAAATAGGATAGACAAAAAAACAGCAACACAATAAATGCTCGGTAACACTTTCGTTCAATATTCATCTTTGAAACTTCATTCTTCAAATGGTTAGCAGAAGATGCTTGAGCTTGCATTGAGTCAACCTCGTCCAAATCGTCCACAGGTGTAGATGGAGGTTGATGACATCCATCAAGTAGGTCCAATATCACCTCTGTGGCTCGGTGAGAGAATTTCGCATCAACCCATTCGAAATATTTGCACTTCGACCCTTCTGTATCGGGCACATCCATAGAATCTTCTCACAGGATTCCTTCGCGTCCACGATGTTCTTCTTGGACTTGGTAACCCACAAAAACAGAAACGCTCGCCTTCTCCTTCGCTTTGGCGAGAGAAATTTGAGTCGCTGCTGAAAGTCCTACTCTCCATTCTTAATATCCAACCGTAGAATTTGGGGCAAATCAAGTTAAGGTTCGAGATTAGGGCTCCAACGCTCCAATGGCAATTTGCTGGATTTAGGGTTTTAGATTTGGGGCAATGGGGGAGACGATGTCATTTTGGTTGATTTAAGGGCTCCATTTTGGCCAACCTGAGGAGACGACGTCGTTTTGGTGAATTAGAGCTGACTCGGCTCTCCGGCGAGCCACCTCGACGAGAAATAATCTTATTTAATTGCCACGTATGATTTCCGGCTGCCTTCGTCGGAGGTGGCACTCAGGTGTCCCACTTTTCTTACAAAGTGGCACTTAAGTGTCACTTTCATAACTTTTGGCACTTAAGTGTCCCTTTGTGCCAACTTTTGGCACTTGAAGCGTTCTTATCCCCTTTTGAGACTTAATAAGGAATAATCAGTTTGAGTTTTAGCTACTTTGTACCAACCACGACCTGAAGATCTGAGATTAGCTTCTGAGATTGGCGAGTCTATCACCAGGGTCTCCACCAAGATGTTAACAATCAGGAGGTCAATGTAAATGAGGTCTGTTTCAGCTAGGGAACACAATACGAGCCGATTAGAGATATGCTCATGAGATGAAGACAGAGATTATTAAGACATTCAATGCTAACAAACCATTTACAGCTACACAGGCTCAACTGATAACATGAATTCTAAAAATCCATGATGTATATTAATGAACTAAACAAGTACAGAATAATGCAAAACTGTGGCAAGTTCCTGTCTTCTCATCGGGCCTCTAGAAGTGTAAAAGTGATTTCATTGACTATAGACGAGTCCAACGCTAGACGAGGAATTTCCTCTGTGCGGATTACTCTCCACGAGGAAACCTGGTTGTTGAGGCACAGCCAATGCGTTGTCACTACTCAACATTGTCACAATCGACGACATGCTAGGCCTATCCTCAGGATGTTCTTGCAGACATAGGAGACCAATATGAACACATCGTAACACTTGAGATAAATTGGATGTGTCCACCAAGCATGAATCGATCAGTTCGGAAGACTTGCCAGCTTCGGACAACTTCCATGCCTACAAAATGAAAAATTGCACGAACTTCATTGGACCATAAAGCTACTTAAGATTACAAAAATTATATAAAACAAATTACTCACATGGCCGACCAGACTGATTCGAATGATATAATCCCCTGTTCCTTTTTCCACTTACAGTTTCGAGGACCAAAATGCCGAAGCTGAACACATCCGATTTTGCTGAAAATAGCCCATCAATAGCATATTCAGGTGCCATGTAGTCACTGAAGAACAAAAGAAAATATTACAACATGCATTAAAATGGAATCAGAACCACCCTTTTTCACTCTATGCAGACCATACTGTAAGATAACTGTAAGATACTTACTATGTCCCAACCACTCTGTTGGTATTTCCTTCCATCTCATCCCCTCCAAATATCCTAGCCTCCCAAATCTGAAATTTTTGGATTCATCTCGTTGTCAAGTAGGACATTACTCGCTTTGAGGTCCTGGTGGATTATCCTCAACCTGATGGAGATAGAGTAGGCCCCTAGCAACACCGCAGAGGACATTGAACCGCTTGTGCCAATCCAATAACTTACTTTTCTCTTTATCCGTCAAGGTTTAGTCAAGTCAGTCCCATGTCTCGTGATATTTTTTTCTTTACAGGCAATGGCTACATTTTAAAATTAACTAGAAATACATCAACTAGGTTACCAAAAATAAAGGCATCCAAGCTTTTGTTGGGCATGAATTCGTAGATCAGCATCTTTTCGTCTCCCTGAATGCAACAACCAAGAAGCTTTACAAGATTTCGGTGCTGAAGATTTGCAATTAGTAGGACCTCATTCTTGAACTCCCTCAGTCCTTGCCTAGAGCTCCTTGAGAGTCTCTTCCCAGCGATTTCTCTCCATCTAAAAGTATACCCTGGATAAAAACAACAATGGGAAGATTCAATTCTGATGGCCGGATCTTTGTGCTATGTTTCGGATAGTCCACTCCAAATTTTGTTTTATCTTGCAGGTCCAAAACCGCCTTCACCTAGGTTGTTCCTCATCGAAAAATTATTTGTGGACTCAACAATTGAGTGTAGGTCGAATAATGGGAGCTCCAAGTCATCATCAGGGTGTTTACTCTCTTGACCTTCAGATATATCTTCTGCTATCTCTGATGTGGAAAATCGGAGGTACTTAGCTCAAGCAAAAAGAAGGCAGGGAAGCATGTGTAGTAAGTCCCACTTCTAATAATTTTCTGACTATGCAACTCTCTGACTATGCCAAATTTTCAGTTATCAAATCAAGAGTAATAATTTTCGATATTCTCTCTCTTTTCTTAGACCACAAATATTCTCTTTTGCATGAAAACATAGTATTGTGAGGAAAGTCATGAAAGGAAATATGTACTGCCGAAGTTTTTCCTTCTTCTGCGGGCGTAACAGATGGCGACTAGCATGGCAATAGCTATGGCAATTGCTAATACAACTACCAGAGCTATCCACACCTTGGACTTACTCTTCCCTGCTCAATTGAAAAGTCAGCATTAAAAACATATAAATGCCAGATATAATGGGTAACTATGGAAAGGTTTGTGCTCACATTTGAAAGGAAAAAGAATGATAGGTGAAAAGGAAATCTAGTGCAAGACCTACCTTTTTCAGAGATGCCAAAACAAGATAGTACCTATTTCAGAAGCTGGCATTCGCACATACAGAAACTGTCCATCATCTGGATACTGTCTCATACCTATCAGATCACCGAACCACATTGCACATCTGCTTCCTCGTCCTCTGATATCTGAGTTTGCATATGCTGCACATGAACAGTTGTTCAAGCATTTGGTCCTGCAATCTTCGAGGCTCAAGGTACTATCCACTAAACAATGAGTAGTATCTGGCAATTTCATGTTAGAATACTTTATGAATCCGTCGCTGTCGCGGGTGCTGCAGTTCAGAGGCTCGTTCCGAACACATCCTTGCAACCAATCAGTGGAGTTCCATTCATCCGGGTTTTTAGGTGTGAATCCTTTTAAGCATTGGCAATATGGCAGCTGGTTAGTCATGCATTTGCTGTGGGTACTGCAAATGCCATAGGTGTCGCAGCAGTCCTTCAGAACTGTTAGGAACTGTTAGGAAGAGCCTCCAGCTTTGAGTCGCTTTGCTCCCTGTGGACCGCTCCCACAAGTAGTTCGTTTGATCAAAGATGCTCCTCACAAGCACAGATTTGTTGGTGACATGATACATATAGTAAATTTCGTATCCATCAGATACAAAATTATACCAGAAAATGGAATTGGACCCTTGCTGCAGTGTGCTGCTGAAACGAAGGCCATTCCATGGTCCGCTCCTAAAGTACGTGTCGGAGCCCTTCCATTTTACAACGTCAGGGAAATTACTGTTGGCCATCCCCCAAGTGAAATCTCCCGGTGACAGGTCATCTGGGCTCTTCCAGGAAGATAACTGCCAATCGAGACTGGTCTTTAAGTCACATCCAAGCTTCATTTCCGGCAAAAAAGTGTCGGTTGGGTAGTCCAAGCTTTGCCACAAATGGGTATCCAAACTGTCATTCTTGTCATCTCTCAGCACAAGATTTCCATAATCTAAGAGCTGTAAAACTGGATTCTCGGCCCATCCAGCAGTGTTCACGGACCAAACGACACTGTTGTTGTGGCGTAGGACTATATCATCTGTGTTATATCATCAACATGCCACTACAGTCATTGATTGGATTGCTTCTATTTGCAACCCAAACAACAGTTCTAACTGGGATGTTCTTCTACCAAATTCCCACGTGACGGCCCCTTGAACTGCCTGGACTGAAAAATCCCAGTTCAAAAGTTCCCCCACTCGAAGCTATTGTCTCCCTGTCGCTTAACGATTGAGATGCATCAATGGTGTCAACTGCCACCGTGAAGCCTGAGAAGAGCAGAACCTAACTTCCTGTCACAAGCCAAAGACACAAGCTATCCATCCTGCGGGTGTTCAAGGTTTGAGCTTTGTTTCTGGAGGGATAAAGAGACTGCCATTTGTCGTAATTAACGAAGTTTAAGGCGAAAAATATGAGAAGCGTGGACTTGGTGAATGGTTGTTCAATGGGGACTAAAGTATGTGTTTTCAACTTTAAACGTCAGAATTTGACTTACGATAGCGGAAATAAGAGGGAGGATCACGGGTAAGATGTTCATCTGACAATGATACGTTGACCAAAGTTCATTTCTTTGACTAGTAAAAAACGGATTTCCCCTTATCTCATCTATTGTAGAGGCAACTATATCGACCCTTCGAAGTCCATAGCATCAATCAATACCGTGACACCAGTCTTCAGTGCTCATCTCATCTGAGCTGGACAGAGAATCCGAAGCCTGGTGATGGATGGAATTCAGTCTGTTGAAACCATCTTGCCATCCAGAGAAAACGTTAACACTAGTTACTTTTAAGGTCTTCGCTTAAATGCTTTGCAACATGTCAGATCACTGCATATTGATTTTCCGAAGTTTTCGAACCATAAATTAGTGTCGGAAACGCACCCATCAACAAGATCCAATATAAAAATTCTCAACTTTGAGACTAATGGTTTCCATCTTTCCATCTTTCTAGGGGTCATTATTCTAGCATGAAGCTCAACCAGGGAAGTTCCGGTCTTGGACCGAATTTCGACCATGTTGACAAAGTTGTTCATATGCAGCTAGAAACTTCATCACGTCACCAAAGAAAAGAGATCTGCAAAAGCGCATGCAGTCAAATTCCATTAAACTACATTATCTTATCTTTGTTCCTGTTTTCAGTCATTGACTAAGAAATACATGATAGAATTCAAGTGGAAGAACACATCCGACAGATTGGTCACAGTCAGGAGCCAGAGGAAGCATCGAGCGATTGCACGCATTTGTCGACCTCGGACGGAAGACTTTTTTAGGATATTAAAGTGGAACAAGTTATGTTCATGCGCTCTAACTGTTGGCACTTCTAAGCTACTCCATTAATAAGGTTGAAGCTTGAATTCGTGGTCATTGGGCGAGGACAGAGCGAGTTAAAATGTTGTAAAATCCCTAGCACGTTTCAAAGATGACAAGTTTGGCAAAAATAGTATGACCAAGAAAGAAAAGTTTGGCAAAAATAAATAAAATAGGCAAATTCTACCTGAAAAAAAAAAAAAAAAAAAAAAAAAAAAAAAAAAGGGGAGAGCATTCGGCGACATGGATAAGAATGGGCTCTCACATGAGTAAGATTTCATAAACTGGACAGCCTAGCCCAATCTTTATTGGGCCAAGCTGACCTGCCCTTCCGATTCATAGATTTATTTTGCTATCTCATAAAAGGGTAAAAAATAAACGAATGGGAATTGTATAATCCTGTATAATCCGTCGACACACCATTTCTCACAAAGGTGGTGTCTGTCAAATGGGAAAAGTATTAAAAAGTCTTAAATCTATTACATTTATACTAATTCAATTCTAAATTTTTAATTAGATAATTTAGTCATAAACGTTTCATATTACTATTAATTCGATCCACCCGGTCAATTTAAGTTGGAAATCGATGATGTGAAAATTGACCGTCCTATATGGCATAGTCGACACTAATGTGGATAAATTTTAATAATTTTTTTATTGATTTTTGTGAATTTTTTCTTATTTCCCTCTTCTTTTCTTTCTTACTTTTTATCGGTGGCCACCGTAAAGAAATCAAAAAATTATTTAAAAATTCACAAATATTAATAAAATTTGCCCACGTCATCATCGACCATGACACGTAAAATGGCTGGTATCCATGTTAGCCATTTTTAATCTAAATTGGCCGGATGGATGAAATTGGTACTAATATGAAAAAGTTTAGGATTACATTGTTTAATGCAAAATTGGTATCAACACGATAAGTTTATGACTTTTTCAGTACTTTTCTTTTGTCGAACTTTAAAAGAAAAGGACTCAGCCGTTGATTGAAAATGTCAAGTTTTATGACACTTCATATAAGAATTACCATAAAAAGTGTGATTACGGTTGCATTATGATTGAAGGATCGACCCTTCAGAAAAACCATACAAGCTCTCATTGAAAGATCTGTCAGACTTAAATACATAAATATATGGAGATCCACTTAAAAGAGTATGGATTGCCAAAATCAGAAACATAGCGTGGCCAGCCGGATGGTTTGCGAAAATTTTCATTTGGCGGACGGGGACAAATGGCTGCCACATCAAGAAGCTTGAGGTCTTTACTGGGACTATGCTCAAAGGGAAAAGTTTCGCCTGTGTCTCGACCAATAGAACGGATGCCATTTGAATTGTCGATTAAGTGAGCCTCCCATAATCCACAATGGAAACGATCCCGACTTATGGGGGTCCAAATCCAGGCAAGTCTCGCCCATCGGCGGTTGTCCAACTTAATGGAAGAATATACATCGTCTGGAACAAACTAGATCAAAGAAATAAAGAACTTTGGCCATTTAAAACGTAGTCTCTCCCATTGCTCATTAGTAGCCGCCTTGATTTCTTTTTGTCCTCCTGCTCCTCTTACGAAGGCTCATCCTTTTGAATGGAATCAAGCGACACCATCAATTCCTTAAGGCACCGTTGGCAAATATCAAAAATGTTCCTTATTCCACCTTTTGAGAGTTCTCTCGATTTTAGCTTCCTATGCCATGAGGTCATTGAATTATTTACCGTATCGTTGTTCCAAGCCTTTTCCACTTCGTTAACATTAGTTGAGTCCCGCAGCTATACGGCTTCAAATTTAAAAAATTGTCTCGAATTATCCTCAGGAGAAGTTGACTTCAGTAAAATAGGAGGGCGATCCATGTTTACCACCGGCAAGTGGACAACCCCCAATTAAGGAATTTCTTACACTACGGTGTCGAACAAATTGCCATTCTGTTCCGAATGCTTGCAAAGCCCTCTAGGCCATTTGTCCAATTATAAGGTTTGCCTCTGAAGCTAAGATCAACACGCCCCACTAGACCTATAAAGTCCACTAAAGAGTGACGAGATGGGCTCAAGCCCCTTTAATAGGATGCCTGAGGACAATAAATAGTCTCATTAAACTCTTCCCAAGCCACTCGTTTAAGACCACAATAAAGAGGTGAGTACAACAATGAAAGCCATCACAACTATTTCGGATTTTCTATGTTAGAAACCTCAATATTAATTCAGTTTTTATCTGCAAAAAAAAAAATGATAAAACTACAAGATATTTTCACATGACTACTAATCCTCCTGCAATATTTTCTGTGGGAATCAAGAATGACTAACTAAATCCAATCCTTTTACGAGTCTTTATCCGTCTAATATCACATTTTATCTTTGACAGAAACACAATATCTAGGTCACAAGATCGGCATGTGGCCTTCAACTATCATTCCAAGCTATAATATATATGGCAACAATAGGGGCATAATTTGGCCCGCCTCCATATTTCCGCTTAACATAAAAAGGTAGTCACTCCTCAGATATCTATCAGACCCAAAAAACAAAAACCATCTGTCACCGCCAACGAACGAACCACAGCTCTCCAACAGCACTCCAAGAAATCAAACCATATGTATCTGAATAGAGAGCCAACCGCTGATCTATGAAATTACCTTTGTACTAGAAAATCAACCAAACACCTGGCGTGCACACTCTTCCACATATCTCAGCAAGATACGGAGAAAGTAGGTGGACGTCTCAAATCGGTTGTCGGAAGGAGGGTTAGATCCCAAACCTTTTAAAGATGGAGGAATTCGTGGCGTGGGATCTGGTATGGGTCCAGGTAACTGGTCTTTAAGGAGAGGGTTTGGTTTTCCTTGTAGGGTGAGCGGGGGAAAACTCTAAAACGTGGGGGATCTCACTCATTCGTCGAATCGGCCACCTTCAATGGAGGAGCATCCGCAGCACGCCAAGAAAGAAAGAAATAATATACGGGATGCAAATAAACTCCCAGATCGAGATCGGGAGAAGAAAGCTCCCATGAAAGGGAGAGAAAAGCTCTCAGGCCACAGAGAGAGAGAGAGGGTTTGGAGTGCAGGGTTTTGTTCACATTGAGGAGTTTGCTGTGTTGGTTGCCCTGTCATTGATGTCGGATTTGAGGGACAAAAGGAACCCACCCACCAAGCAAACGAGTGGAATCCTATGATACTGTCTACTTTTGAAAACTGAGGAAGGCAGAAAGATAGTCATTTGTTCCTAAATCCACTATGCGAAATTGTTTTGCTGGAGTTCGACTCGAAAACGAAAGTGGAAGCGTAACTTCTGCGGGAGGGAGTAGGGTGGCGGCGAAGTGGTGACAAGGATCAAGGGCAGTTAGCAGAGAAATTCCTGGATATTGGATTAATGAGTGCAGGGATGTCCATAGGCGAGTGCGCGGGGAAGTCCCCAAAGCAATTGAGCGTAAGGAGTTGAGGATAGAATGGAAGGGAAAGTCGAAGGCTGATCCTACATTCAGTTATTGAATTCCAACATTCCACCAATTTAGCATCGATCCATGAGCAAGAAAGACAGCTCCAAAGAACCTTCATTCGCCGTGGGTGCAACTGCATCGTCTTATCTTATATTAGATGAGTTGAATTCATCTGATCCTCAGTTGCTGGGTGGCGTTCCAATCTCTCCCTCATCAGAACAAAATTGGACAGAGCGGGAGTTTCTCATTCCGTCGACAGCAGAATTCCATCGTTCCCAGCTTCCATCTAGAATGTGGTACCAGAAGCTTTGGTTGACATTGCACATCCACCAAAATGATGAAGAGAATGGAACCAATTAGGACGTTCCCAAAAGGTTCGTGCAGCTCCCGAATTCACCATACAAGTAGCAGAATCTAAAGGCTCATGCTACAACCGAGATTTCAAGTTGTCTTAATTATCTGCACAGAATTTAGTTGAGAATGCAATGATGTGCGATTGATCATAAACATACAAATAGGAAGGATGATATAATAATGAATGGAAACGAGGAAACGGGGAGTTCATATCCATTTGCTGTATTCCTTTCCAAATCGCATCCAGAGTAAAAGGCCACCCCAAAAATTGTTGTCGACTTGAGTAATGCAGAACTGAAGATTATTATTATTTACCTTCTAGGGGCTGAAGCGTGGTTGAAGACTTTGACCATGGCCAAGTCTCTTTTCTCTGTTTTCTCATACGCATTCAGCAAGCCTTTTTTTTTTTTTTTTTTTTTGACTTTTTCCAGGCCAGACGCCCATCGTTTGTTCCCCAGGGAACCTATTTTGGTTTGACTACGACAACCTTTTGCCTTTTGCTCCTCTTAAAATTGCACTGGTGCAGACAAACCCAACTCTTTGTCGGAATCTTGGATGGTAATGACGATCTGTGCCTTAGAATTTCAAGAGCAGCTTTGGTTCTTCTTCTGGTACGTTTCATATCATACCCACTTGTAAATATCGTTTTAGCGATCTCTCAAGCTCTTTTTTGGCACTTCAACTAACAACAGATTAAACAGAAAGAGTTGCGGTGACCAGGTCTTACCAAAATTTTGTCTGGTCTTTTTCGGAAACAACTGTTCTGGAGTTTATTTCCAGAATGCGCTCTTAATTACTTAAGATAATCAACGTTTCCGGTGAGCAAAGAGCGAGGACTTTTTTTGCTGTGTCAAAATAACTTTCATAAATTGCTGAGCGGTCAGTCCAGCGCTTGGTCAGAGATGCTATATAATCTAGTCTGCATCACATCGCAATCTCCACTCATGTAAATCGGATAGTTTACCATGCAACCTTAGAATTAATTGACATTAAAAGAACTCGAGTAAATGGAACTTTTGCAGTAAGCGGAGTCAAGGGCGAGATTTTGAGCTCGATGAGTGTAGATTTGCAAGTGAGGTTGCACTCCTTGCAATCTTTAATTGGCAATCACAAGACCAGCGCTTGGCTGCGACAAACTGCCATATTCAGCGCAACAAGGCCATGGCAACTGAGAAATTATCCAAGAAATAGACTACACGAGCATGAGCAGTGAACAAGACAGAAAACTGCCTTCCAAAAGAGAAGAAAACATTGAAAACAACAAAAAGTATTTCCTTGTTGGTACCCAGTCACTTGAATTATGTCTGTTTATTCTTCTGTGGGATACAGAGGAAATGCCGAGAGCGATGGATCCATTATGGGAGCTTGTTGAGGTTCTGCCTAGTAGCAAGTGCATTTGTTGGGACACTACCGAAAATACGATAGCAGGACGAAAGATTTTCTTCGGGCGATTAGTTATCGTCATTTGAATGGGTCACCCACCAATCAAAGATCAATTTGAAAGCAAGTATAGCGCTTTTTTAATAGGACAAGTCATGGCGCTGGTCATTGTGGATTAGATGTGGAAATCATATGTATCTTATCTTTTCAATTTTAATCTCAAGATACAATTTAGGGTCGTTACAGTGGCTTTTACTTTATAAGTTCTACTCTTAGCTTATGGGGTTGATTTGAATTTGTCTAATGTTGTAATGCTCAAAATTTTTAAAATAATAGGTACATGAAAGCCAGTATCTAAACAAGTACATAATAATAAGTTTGTGCACTCACTACTTATTTTGCTTTCAATTAGGATTTGTACTTGCCTCGTTCAATCCCGTGAATTTTGTCCAATAAAAGATCGTGAGTTTTAATGAGTTTTAATGTTACATAACAATTATCTAAAATTCTAACATGTGTTGTAACTCTTCCTATAAACTATATGTTTATTTCTTTGTTAAATATTTATTATTTTCTCTCAATATTATAGTATTGCAGTTGTCTGCAGCCTTTATGGATTTTTTTAACTATGATTGTATCCTCATACTATTTATTAAGAGATAATAGGAACTAGGAATTCCACCTTTATTTTGTTCGAAAGAGGAAGATTCATATAAATATGATACAATTTAATGAGTAATTTATGCTAAAATACATATTTTAATTTTCATATTATATATTAATGTAAAGTGTAAGGAGAGTCACTTCCCATCTGGACCCAATTGTCAGTTCAACCCATCTCATAGAAACCTAAAGAGCCGAAAGGTTCAACCCAAACCTCAAGTAATAAAACCCAACAGACCCAAAACCCATAGTAGAATTTAAACCCAATATCCCTCAGACATGCAGACTGATCAACCCATTAAGAGACCATGCCCCCAACAACAAGGCAAGTGCTCGTACAAACCACCTCGGGGAAAAATCCTCGATCCTTTATTTACACCCTTAATCCTTTATTAAATTTTCACGTCGACATAATTGCTTAGTTCTTCTTTTCATAAATTTTCATTTAGCTTTATGATGCACTCGTGGATATTAGATACGAGGATTGATGATGCACTCATGGATAACTAACCAGGTACCCGTGGGCTTGTCGGTGAGAATATGTCAACTCTGAAACTAAAGCTGGAAGAACTAAGCAGCACAGAAGCTGACATGGATGAGTTGGAGACGTGGTGCAGGAAAGCGAAAAGGATAAAAGGGGAACAATGGAGCGTGGTGCAATCATTCGGAGAAGGTAGGTCTCTTTCTCCGCAGCAAGTGGAGCGACTAGATGACCTAAGTAAAGAAGTTGAAGACATTCTAGCTCACAATAGCTTCCAAAGAGGGTCGACGACATGTGCTGCAGGATACAGGAAAAGCTCACCCCTGGTAATATCAAAGCTAATAGGCAATGAAAGTGAGAATTAATTAAAAAGATCTGTGACTATTTGACGGAAGATGAGATTTTCATTATTGGCGTTTATGGAATGGGATGAGTTGGCAAGCAGCCGTTTAAACTTATGTCCATAATAGAATGCTGCTTGAGAATCCTAAGTTCAATAATATTTAGATGGCCTATGGATGCACTTCGAAGTTGAGGATTTCGGAATTTCAGTTGAAAAGAATGGCCTTAAGTTGGTTGTAAGGACCCGGACAGAACCCAAGTCTTATAAACTAGCTTAAGAGACACACCCCCTCTCTGCACACTTTGGAATTCCAGTTGAAAAGAATGGCCTTAAGTTGGTTGTAAGGACCCGGATAGAACCCAAGTCTTATAAACTAGCCTAGGAGACGCACCCCCTCTCTGCGCACGTCCGGGGACCGAGGGCGCGGACGTACCGCCATCCCTCCTACCCTTGGGAAGGGACCCTCACTACGGCCCCACACGCGATCCGAAGTTGGCTCTGATACCATATATAAGGACCCGGGCCTCCCAGTGTGTAATATTATCCGCTTTGAGTCTTTGGCCCTCACGGCTTTAAAATGCATTACACAGGTTAGAAAACCAAGCCTTATAAACTAAACCGTGACTCTCCCCCCTAAGCGATGTGGGATAGGAGACGCGCCCCCTCCCTGCGCACGTCCGGGGACCGAGGCCCAGACGCACCACCATCCATCCTTCCTGTGCACCGCCGCCTGGGCTGTCACATTGGTACTGACAACTCGATCTCTTGATGTGTGTCATAAGATGCAATGCCAAAAACAAATGAAAATAGAATGACTAAATGAGCATGATTATTGGAGCTTACTTTCGGAGAAACTTCACTTTGAGAAACTTCCATCAGAAGTTGAAAAAATTGCAAGGTCTATTATGGATAAGTGTGGGGGTTTGCCACTTGGGATCATTGAGATTGCGACTCCTATGAGGGGAGTGGAGGAAGTGCACAAATGGAAAGACCTGTTGTAGAGATTAGAAAACTCGAGGATGGAACTTGACGCGTTCAAGAAACTGAAACTCAATTACATGAACTTGGGTAATCCTCAAGTGCAACAATGTTTCCTGCATTTGATACTTTGTTTTGCAAAAGATATTTCTTAAGCTCATAGGGAGGATTTGACAGAGTCTTTCATAGATGAGGGCTTGTTAGGTGGAATTGCCACTCGGCAAGAACTATACGACCAATGTAACACCATATTAGGTAAAATCAGAAAGGCTTGTCTATGGGATAATCTAGAAGAAGAGGTGCCTGTGCACCCCCTGATAAGAGATATGACATTGCAAACAGTGACGAGCATAACTCACATGAACAAGGCCTGCTGGGGATTGAAAGATATTCCACAGGAAGATTACTGGACTGTTCATTTGGAAAAAGTATTTCTACAAGGCAACAAAATGGAACAAATCCCGTACAGTATATCACCAAATTGCCCTAAACTTACAAGGCTCTTGTTGGGTGGCAATGTCAAGTTTGAATTCATCCATAAATCTTTCTTCAGGCATCTAAATGGGCTGAAGGTACTTGATCTCAGAAACACTAGAATCATTGAATTACCGGACCCCATCTGTTACTTAGAGAGCTTGGAAGCACTGTTACTGCAATGGTGTACAGCATTATGTCGTATTTCTTATTTAGGAAAGTTGGGATCCCTAAGAAAGTTGGACCTCAAAGGATGTGCAGGTGTTGAAAAAATGCCAGAGGGTTTGGAGATGCTGGTAGAGCTAACGTACCTCGACCTAGATGGCACAAAGATTGAGATGTTACCAGAAGGAGTGCTAGGGAAGCTGGGGAACCTACAATATCTTGCGATTCAAGAGATGGGGGCAGGGGAAGAGGCAAAATTAAAGAAGATGGAAGCACTCTATTGCTGCGTTCCAGATGTGGAAACGTTCGATGCATGCGTGAGGCTTCTCGGGCAGGACAGCTCCCAACAGTAGTCTGGCGTTGAATGTATTAGTAGAGGATTACCGTTGGCATGATCAAAAGAGGCATATAATAATTGATAGTTGCGGCAGTGTCGCAGCAAGAGTAGATGGAGGGATTAGTGGGGATGGCTGTGCCCTACTTCCGAAAAATGTTCAAGTACTGGATGGAGGATTGTGCGATGGGTTGACAAGTTTTTGCGACATGGGCCCACTTGAGATCCTGGAGGTGTTAAAGATATATGGATGTGATAACTTGGAAGAGCTGGGTCCTCTCCACTTCCCTCACCTACGGAGCTTGAATGTGACTGGGTGCTCCAGACTGAAGTTAGAAGAGGGGCAGGGGCTTCCAAGTCTACTACTTGTGCATATCAAGGGCTCAGAGGTACTACAGGGATTAATATAGCAGCAGCTAGTCTTCAAAACATTTCTGTGGGTGAGTGTCCTAAAATGAAGCGAGCGGTGGAATGGGAGTGGCTGACCACTTGCCTTCCAAACCCGGAGTGCATTACAACATGCTATTGTGAGAAATTAGAGGAGATGATTGGCGGTCCATTTCCAAGAGGTGTCACTTGTCTTCTTAAAAATCTCATAATAAAAGGATGCAACAACGTGAAGGAGGTGTTGCTGACACACAACATGTTGCTCCACCTCCCTCTCCTCCAACAGGTGTTGAAGAGTGCGAGGGAATAGAGGTGATAATAGGCACCGTTCCCAACATGACGCCCTCCTCCTTCCCAGATTTAACATGCCCGACTCTATGGGATCTTCCGAAACTGAGGAGCATATGTGATGGCATGATGGCACCATGAGTTGCCATTCCCTAGGATATATTAGTGCGAAACGATGTCCTCACCTCAAGACCATTCCTGTGCAGCTCTTCTTGCCTGATGATGGCCTCCCGTCTCCTCAGCCTTCTCTTCGAGTGATTACAATAGACAATCGGCAAACATGGGAGTCGCTGGAGTGGGACCTTCTTCTTGCCCCGTATGCACTTGAACGCTTCCTCCGGTTCTATCCCTTGTGTCGTACCACACAATTACTTTCATTTCAGCTTGAAAGTGTCGCGTAATGGTTATCTTATTATTGAAATTTCATTGTTATGGCGCTGTCTGGAAATTAAGGGAAAAAACATAGTCCCTAATTTTGAATGAATAATAGTGGCAATGGTCCTTGCTCTTTTGTTTTGTTTTGTTTTTTGCAGCCAAGGCGCTCCTTGTACATGCAAAACATGATTCTCGCACTGACTTTACAAAAAGAGTCATTCTAACTATACGAAAATTCGGCATCAACTGATATACAAATCCTTATGTGTCCAACAATCACTTTTCGTGCTCATGAAACGATCGGAATATAAAGATGACAAAGGATTAAGGGCCGCAGAAAATTTAATATCAGTTTTAGAAATATTTTGTATGTCCAACATTTCTCATTTAGTAAAACAAAATGAATACTGACAACCTTGTTGGAAAGATGCTGAAGTCTAGAAAAGTAAAATTTGACTTATCCTTTTTCAGATCTCATTAAACTCAAATAACGAAAATAATTCTCTGTTTTAACAATGTAGATACATGTCAAAAGGGCCACTGAGAAATAAAGTAGACCAAAGAGCTATTCATTTAGGTAAATTATTCTAACACATGAAATAACATCTTGTTGGGAGAGAGGATAGGAAATTTCCTATATTTCGATGCATAGAAAAGAGTACATGGAGAGTCTATACTATCAAAGACAATTAAATTAGATATGTATAATCAAAATAGATATAGAAAATCAAAAGAAATATGACAAATATCTCTAGAGGAACAAAGTTTAAGAAGAGAAACGATAGGACGCGAGAGGAGATATGAGGAGTTTCTTTTTCTTTTTTCTTTTCTGATGTGAATAAATCCTTGTAAGTAGAACCGATTTTCAGGTGGGCATCTTGTTAGGGAAATCCCTTATGATGTTTTGAAGATGACAAAATAAATCAAAGGCTACTAACATGTTTGATGGTTGAGTAATAGACCATGCGGATGTTAAAACATGTAGAGGATATTATCAAAGTCGGAAGACGACCGGAAGACCGAACGTAACACATGTCCAAAATATATAAGAAGATTTCCAGACTTCGTGTCAAAGTACGAAGACTGCTAGACTCGAGACTCAAAGTCGAAGGCGCGACTCGAGACTCAAAGCCGAAGACGAGGACTCAAGACTCAAAGTCCGAAGACGGACTCTATCTTGAAGCTGAATTGGTGAGACCTTAAAGTCTACGGACCAGGATTGTAAAAGTCAGAGACCCAGTTTGTAAGTCTCAAGACTCATATCGTAAAGTCTCAAGACTTAGACTTTACATCAGATTCGATGAATCGTAACTCAAGCCCAATCATACAACGGCTAGTGATCTGGTTTGGATTCCACATCAAGATTGATTTGATTGATTCAATCTAATTGATTGACAATTGGATGATGAAGACAAGAACTTTCTATATGAAGAAGCTTTACTTATGGAAACCAAGATTTTGTTTGTATGGGCGATCGGAATCAATTTGGGATTTTACCTTTGTCACTCAACGGCTACCAAATCTTCTAGATACGAGCTGTCCAATGGGTATATTGGAAGACGATTCTCGGGATACTGTCAACGGTAGTTTGGAAGTGGAGGAGTATTTAAGGAGATCATGGACCGATGAGCAAGTAAGAGACGGAGCGTAGAATTTATAATTCCAAAGTCTAAGCGACTTTAGATCATATACTTGTCTCTTGAGAGCTTAAACGTTTGTAATCATGAGAGAAATACCAAGAGAGTGACTTAGTGAGATAGTGTGATCTACTACTAAGTGTTTGCACTCGGAGTTGTAATCTCTTGTTGATTGCATAGTGGAATCCAGCCAAGAAGGCTGTTATCGTGGGAGAGTGGACGTAGGCTTGGATTAAGCCGAACCACTATAAATCTTGTGTTCTTATTCTCTTCCTTAACTCCTTTATTTTGTTCATACTAGCACTCTCACATCTTGTCGCGGAACACTCTTTTTAACTTTCTTCTTGGGTTATGTTTGCCACGTCCTTCTTTACGTCCTTAGAGTCTTATGCATTAGGACAGCTGGTGATATAAACGTGACTGTTGATTGGATTTGACATTGATCGCAAATGCAAGTGTGTGTGGGGATGAGAGAGAGCGCATTGACGAAGTGCTCCTTTAGGCACAAAGCGGAGATGTAATTTACCTACAAAATTGTCACGGCCCGGATTCGGTGACCGTAGTCCGAGGACTAGCACCAGCACCTCAGGCACTTAGCAGAAATCAAACCAATGATAGACGTAGATGATGTATGCAGAAGGGAAATTGAAAGGTCCTCCGAATGGGCCTTGTCATGATTCTTTAGGAACTTTGTGATATATAACCAACAACTTAAATTAAATTATCCTTATCGAATGTATGACTGGCTGTGGTTAAGCTTCATAGAAAATACTCTTCAATCTCACAGATGCAGTATAATTCTCAGCTTGGGCTAGTTGATGGAAAAGCAGTCAACTCAATCAGTCTCTTTCTTTTCATCATCCTTTTTCCTAAGAACAATCGTCTAATCTTGACTCGAGCGTCAAACGATAAATGGAAGCAAAATGAAAAACAAATAGTTCAATTTAGATTCGATTAATTGGATTTCCTCCTCATGCAAGAAACTGTAGGAGGGTGCATTATAAACAGAAGCAATTACAAACGTCTACGCATAAACTTGTTATCTATCTGCTTAACGAGACGCTATTTCTGAGGGATTGATTCATAGTCTGGTGGCTTCTTATGCCGTATGTCGCAGGAGCCGGAACATTTGGCCGTGCCTCAGACTCGTTCTTGAGAAGAAAAGGCTCTCTCAAGGTGGTTGTATGTTGAACACCACCTTTGTTGCTTGACGACCCTACGGATTACTAGACCTATTGCCCCGTCCGCTTCATTACCGGATTCAGCACGGGTGGGATCGTACGCGCTTTCATGATATTCACTGAGCCTCGCGGGGCAGCAGGAACGTCCACTTTCTATATCTTCTCGTACGGCATCATCTATGTGTTTCCGTCTAGGCGGGCTCTCTACATTGCTTCCTCCATTCCCTCCATGCTATGTCCTCCCTTACAACTCGGAATTCCCACAGTGATATCTTTTCCGTGGGAGGATTGACGAGGGCGTGAAGCTTGTGCGAGCTATCGCCAAAGCCAACATGAAAACCTCGCCGATGGGGTCATCCTTGCACCGGCAAAAGTACAACTCAAGTGCCATAACTTGGCACCGGGGACATTTAAGTGCCATAACTTTAAAATGGTACACTTGAGTGCCTGTTTTGAAGTTAAATGAGACACTTAAGTGCCACTCCGGCGAAGATCCGACCAAATGACTTACGTGGCGAATTTCCGGCGAATTTAGTCCAAAACGGCGTCGTTTTGCACGCTGACGTGGCGGAGAAAATGCAAAAACGACGTCGTTTCGTGTCTACGTGTAAATAATAATATAAAAATTAATTAAATTAGATTTAAAATTAAAATATTCAAAAATTTAAAAAAAGTTTAAAATTTTAAAAAATTAAGAAAATTTTAAAAATTTTAAAAAATTTTAAAAATTAAGAAAAATTTAAAAAGGGGGGGGGGGGAGGATGAACGGGGCGGGCGAGGGCGAGCCCTCGCCGCCGCCGCCTCCGCCGTCGCTAGGAAGGGTCGGCGAGAGGGGAGGGTCGGCGGGGTCGCCGGCCCCGACCCGGGACGGCGAGGGCTCGAGCCCTCGCCCCAGATCTGGGCTAGGGCTCGTGGGCCCTCGCCGCCGGTCGGCGGCCTCACCGGCCCCCGGCCGGGCCCGGCGACCCGGCCGATCCTCCCCACTCCGTCGCCGACCCTTCCTGGCGGCGGGAGGAGTGAGGGCCCACGACCCCTCACGGATCCAGGCGGCGCCGCTTGGGTGCGGGCCGCGGCCTCGCCGCCTCCCCCGCCGCCGGGAAGGGCCGGCGACGGAGTGGGGAGGGTGGCCCGGGGTCGCCGGGCCCGGCCGGGAGGCGGCGGCGAGGGCCCGCGAGCCTCGCCTAGATCCGGGGGCGAGGGTCGCGGCCCTCGCCGTCGGCTCGGCCGAGGGCGCGCGACGGCCGACCCTCCCTCCGTCGCCGCCCTTCCCGGTGACGGCGGGGAGGCGGCGGCAGCGAGGGCTCAGCCCTTAGCCGCCCTGTTCAACCTCCCCCCCTTTTTTCTTTTTTTTCTTTTAAATTTTCTTAATTTTTAAAATTTTTCTTAACTTTTTAATTTTTTAAATAAATTAATTTTAAATATAATTTAATTAATTTTTATATTATTATTTACACGTAGACACGAAACGGTGTCGTTTTTTGTATTTTCTCCGCCACGTCGCCGTGCAAAACGACGCCGTTTTGGACCAAACTCGCCGGAAAATTGCCACGTCAGCCCATTTGGCCGGATTTTACGGGAGTGGCACTTAAGTGTTCCATTTTACTCCGATATTGGCACTTAAGTGTACCATTTTAAAATTATAGCACTTAAATGTCCCTCCGTGCCAAGTTATGGGCACCTGTGTGTCCCAACCTCTCCTTGCCTTTGGATGAGGAAGTGAATGAAAACTCATATCAGGTTTGATCCTGCAAAGATCATATGGACACGAAGGGGTCTCTCATTGATGTGGTGACGTTGCCTATCACTTGGCCGTGGCAATCAACTTCCTGTATTCAGTCATGTACGACGGCATAAACCTAAATGTCGTCAATCTCCTGACTAACCTTTACCTTAATGTGTTCCCCTAGGGGGTGGCTGAGGTGGCGGCCTTTACAATAACGGCAGAGCTTGATGATGTTACACGGGTATGGAAAGTGGTGAGGATGGTGTTGAGGAATTCTCCGGATCTTTGGCATGCCAGCACGTTT
Source organism: Eucalyptus grandis (assembly GCF_016545825.1). Taxonomy (NCBI): domain Eukaryota; kingdom Viridiplantae; phylum Streptophyta; class Magnoliopsida; order Myrtales; family Myrtaceae; genus Eucalyptus; species Eucalyptus grandis. The sequence continues at coordinate 11,510,053 of NC_052617.1, read as the reverse complement.
AATTTGCTCTTTCTCTACACGGTGGAGCTGTTTCTGACCGTGGTGAGGAATGCAGCTCTTGGCTGTGCAGCTCAGGCGTAGGCAGCTCAGGCGTGGCAAATGGGTCCGACTTTGGCACCTTTCATGGTGGTCTTAGGAGGCGGCTTCCCCCTTGCACTCTTTGCGGTTTCTGCAATTCTGGGAGGAACACTAGCGTTTTACCTCCTGGAGACGTTAAATCAGCCTCTGTATGATACAATGGCAGAAACGGAAGGTGGGGAGAGTGCATGCACGAGTGTATGAAAGAACTCAATTCTCTTACTTTAAACTAAACCCGATAAATGGAGACCTATATGACTGTTCTTGATGATTGGATTTTCCTTGTCTTTCGGTTTCACTCAATTACTTCCTTTGTAGAAGATTTTAAGGGTCGCGGGCGATGACAGCAGCATTGACTACGGGAACACATGATCGTCTTAATTTTTCTTGGTTATGCCTTTCGGACGTGAGAAACGAGGATGACAAAATCTGTCTCTAAAAGGAGGAGAGAATGTTTGCAAGAGCATCTCTTTCGAGATGTTGTGTTGCCTTAAAGCAGTTGCATCGCCTGATGAGAACACCTTATACCGAACTTCGACTCGTAGTTATTTTCAGATGAAGGCATTGTACTCGACACAATGAACCGTCCATATCTCAACAGCATTGCCATGTTGTCCAAGGCAACATATAGCTTACGATTAGAGACTTACGATGGATCAAAGTTACTACCCCTGCTATTGAAATGTAGAAAAAGAAATGTCTAGCCATTATGTTACTAACAATTTTACTCTAATCCTCTTATTTAAACATTTAAGTACCAGCGTGAATGGTAACCTGCCCTTACACAAGAGCAAGAACCCCAGTAGTTCATTGACATGAAAGGTGAGTTTACCGCAACATCGGTGCTTAAGGAGCTCTCTCACTAGGTGGCACAACCAACTCTATGTTGAATTTGCGGAAAATTGTATCTCTCGGACAAAGAAAATTTCTACTTTTAGCCCTTGTACTTTCACACTTTTTCTGATTACATTATTATACTTTTAATTTGTCTAAGTAATTCCTTCTACTTCAACAAATTTACTAATCAAATGCTTCCGAGACCAAATCCGACCAAATTCAGCTAACGTGGTCATCAAATGACTCCAAAGTATGATGTAGTAATATATGTGTGAGATTTTGTGATTATTGTCAACTATTTTGAAAAATCAAGTTGTTAAATGAAAATATGATTTTTTATTTAAATATTTTAATAGTCTTCCTCACGAGTAAGCTGAACTTTAATATTAGCTTAAAGTATGGAAATATATGATTGGGGAAGTAAATAAAAACCTGGCAAGTTCGAACATTTTGGTACCATTGAGATTTTATGGACTTTGAAAAATAATCCGAACGGTCATATTATTTTCATTTAGAAATTATATTATAGATTTTTGTGAAAAAAGTTGTTATCGTAGATTTAATTGAGCACGTGTCTTACAAGACGCTGGTCAACAAGGCTATGATACTATTTTCCCTCACCTTCTCTCAGGTCGACCAGATCTCACGACACGACACTGCCCACCATTCTTGACCTATCCATAAAGTATGTAAGTAGCGTACAGGGCGTCACATGCGTTGCCAGTTTACCACCAGAAGTGATGATGAAACCAGACAACACACATCCATTATATTCTTTCTTTCTTTTTCTTTTTTCTTTTTTTTTTTTTGGGCGGAGGGGAGTTGTAAATCACATCCCTTTGGGATGTCGAGGCACCCCCATCTATCGATCTGAACGGTTCGTAGAAAAAGTTACGCTCTAAATTAGCAAAAGAAGTGTTAAAAAAAAAGTTTCAGCCAAAACCCAAATAAAATGAATAGATATCACAAGATCGGCGTCGTCCATGGGAGATGGAGAGCCTTATGAATGTGGTTTTTTTTTTGGTGAATGTGTTTATTAAAATAAAGGGAACCGACGGAGTTAAGAGTTTTGTTCTCGTCCACAAAAGATGTTGTGAGGACCAAGGAATGCATTGCTTTACTTCTTGTGGGGAAAGTTGAACCTTTGGCAAAATCTGATTTGCCTTTTGAGCAAGATCGAGGTATCGAAGGAAATGCATGTGCTAAGTACTCTTCAAGTAAGTCCTCCTATATATTTTTCTTATTTTTTTATGGTCCAGGCTTGCTTTTATTTTTTTTCAAATTATATCAATATTTCACTCCTATAATTATTTATTTGTTAAGACATTTCAAGTACCTCCATGAATCCCTAGTATTCTTATTACCCCGTGTTCATTTTGTACTCCCTTGTTTCCCTGTCAATCGCATGCACCTCTTCAAGTCATTTGAATGGGTTAATTTCGAGTACTTAGTAATTGTGCTTGTCATGGTGAATTGCTATTTTTCTCATACTTAATTTAACTCTTTTGTGGATTTCTAGAATGTAGGTGTCTTTTCTAACATTTTTGTATAGTACTTTTATGTCAATGTTCATCACAAACTCAAGCTATATATGTGTATTTAGAATCTAGTAATATGATATTAATAAAGAATAGACTAGTAAATCACAGATTTCCCATAATCTTATCCATTGTAAAGGCAACTATGTGGACCGTTTCATAGTCCATAGTGTCAATCAACCCCGTGACTTCAGTCTTCATTGCGAATTTCCTCTGGGGTGGACAGAGAACCCAAATTGCCTTTTGCATCAGATTCTTCCAACTGAAACCTAGCGAGGGATGCAATCTGTTCCGGCCATCTTGCCATCCGGACAACATTAAAACCAGTTCCTTTTGAGATTTTGTTTAAATGCTTTTGGGCATGTCAAATGACTACATATTAATTTCCAGTGTTATCGAACCATAATATAGTCATCAAAACGTACCCGTCGACAAGCTCCAATATAAAATTGGCAACTTCGAGACTAATGAGTTCCTTCTTTCCATCTTTCTGTGGGGTCATTATTCTAGTTTGAAGCACACCATCCGAGAAGTTCCGGTCCTTGACCGAAGTCCTACCGTGTTGACAAAGAAAAGTCTGTTCACATACAGCTAAAAACTTCATCACATTACTGAAAAAGGAGATGTGCAAAAAAAAAAAAAAAAGGAGATATGCAAAAAGGGCACACAGTTAAGATCCATTAAACTCCGTTATGGATCCGACCCCAAAAAAAAAAAAAAACTCCATTATGGAGGTCAAGTGGAAGAAGATATTGGTCAGATTGGTTGCAGCTACAGGAAGCATTTCGAAAGCAGACCGCGCGGGGCGATCGCACACGATAGTTGTCCTCGGATGGAAGATTTTTTTAGGAAATTTTCGTAAGGACGAGTTATGTCGACGGTCCTCTGATTGTTGGTGCTTCTAACTTTAAGCTACTCCGTTAATGGGGTTGGAGCTTGAATTATTGGTTACCGGGCCAGCATGGATCCAGTTTAGGACATGATCGATCAAAACGTTGGGAGTTTCCTGGCACCTTCCTCGGATTGCGAAAGCTGTACGAATAAATCGAATTGGCGAATTCAACGTGAGAAACGAAAGAATAGGACGCGCGCTTGTGTCTGAAAGGGCGACACGTGAGCGGGACTTGACAGACTGGACAGCCTGGCCTATTACCTTTCTTGGACCAAGCTAGATTGACCCTCGTGATGCGTAGAGCAATTAAATAAAAGGGGCAAAAAATATATGGAGGGAATCGTAAATGATTTAATACCAATTGATAAAAAAAAATTTAATACTGAATTAATACAAATACAAATACAAATAATTCTTCTTTCCTAGAAGAGTTGGCATTTGTAGAATTATGAAAAAGACAGAACTTGGTCAATGATTGAAAACTTAGAAGTTTTATTGATACTTTCCATAAGACTTATGACAAAAAGTTTGGAATTGCAATGGGATTATGACGGAAGAATCAACCCCTTAAAAGGACCATATAAGCTCCCACTAAAAGAATGTGTTGAGATCCAAGTACATAGATGTATGGAAATCCACTTAAAAGAGGATGGATTGCCAAAATCAGAAACACAGCATGACATGGTCGGATGGCTTGCAAAAAATTTCATCTGGTGGAAAAGTTAATGCCAAATAATTCCCAAACCATTTACTTTACACACGTAAAATTTACAACTTCCTTCTCACATGAAAATAAAGCTCACGGATCAACGTAATACGATGCAATGCTAATGCGTCAACCGCTGATTTATATAAGACGCTACAGTAGACGGTTCACATGCGATGAAACAAGATTAGAAGAAAATGTAGGAATTTGATCATAAGCTTTGGACCAACATACTAAAGGACGTTTTGAAAGAGTTTAGTTTTCCTACGTGGATGTTGTGTTTGAACAAAAATGTGTGGGATTTTGATTATGATCAAAATAATTCTAACAATCCAGGCATAATAACACTCGGGGCCTAAATTTGTTGGCCAAGTCAAGTGACGGATTTTCTATTGGGTGGTTAAAAGATTTTGCTAATGAAAATAACTAATTACAGATTGTCCCATCACTAAGTAAACCAATTTATTGTGTAAGTCTTAGAACGCGTTCGGCAACTTGTCAAATAATAACAATTTTTATTATTTTTTTTTTCAGGAATAGTTTTGGAACAGAAGTTTGTTTGGTAAATTTTTGTTCTCGAGAACAAAAATCAATGAGTAAAATAGAGTTATTTCTTTGTTCTTGAGAACAATTTCAAAATTAAGCAATCCAAATTTTTTTCTTTTCTTTTCTTCTTCTTTTGTTCTTGTTCTTCTTCCTTCTCTTTTCTCCTTCTACCATTACTGCCGTTGGCTGCCACAGCTACCGCCATCCACTGGTGACGATCATTACGACCGATTGGGCAAGATCCAATGAGCTCTCTAGAGACTCGCCTAGACACCCTCAAGGGTGCCAACTCCCCTTGTTCCATAAATGCCTACTAGTAAAGAAAGTCATGTTAATGATGTGTTCCGGTCATTGTATCTTAGGAGTTTAGCATCTATGAACCACAAGACAAGATTGTCAATGTAGCTGGATTAGATGATCTCTCAAATGATAAGGATGTGAAGAGAAGGGCGCGTACATTGAATCTGAGAAGGATAATAATGTTATTGGCCAATTTGCCGATCGATTAGTAGCAAAGCATGGGGACACGGAGCTGCCGAATGGAGCTCCGGGTCAGCACAAATGTGCGGGCCGCCTCACCAATTGCTGACGTCGCAAGACCCAACCGCATTGGAGAGAGAGGGATGGCGGTGCATGCGCCGAGGGGCCTGCCGTCCTCCCCTCTCGAGCCCCACCGCCGCCGTGATTTGCTACTTTCTCGCAATCATGTCTTGTCAAGGCTGATACACCCCTTCCCTATTTCATTTCTCCCTCTCGATCTCCTTGGCTAACTCCCAACATAAATTTCGGTTATTGATGAATTTAGTGGATGGCAGGGGAAGAGAAATAAAAAATAATAATAATAATATGTATTGAAATCTAAATTAAAATTAAGGATATGATTGGAGAAAAAGAACCAGAATTTGTTTGAAATGAAAAAAACACCAATCCTTTTAGCATTCGTTAAGAGCTGGAGGAATTTAAAACAATGATTAAATTTGTTCCCGTTCAAGCCTGAAAAATAATGGTCAGTCAAAGGGAGGCTCCATCTTCTCAACTAAGATTATTTATCCTGATATGATCCGAGAATGTTTTATTGTTTTCATCTAATCTTTTTTGTTTTTCCTAGCTCACTACCCATACTCTTCTTTGCTCTCTTGGCATATTTTTTGCTTTCATCGTTTGATATCAATCCATTGCTTGAGATCCTCCAAAATTAAGAAGGTTAACAAAATCGAGAAGAAATAAGATGAGTTTCTATTGCCTTGGAAGCAGTGACTTCTCCAAGTTTTGGAAGCTTTTATCTCCCAATCTAAATCTAAATTTGTGAATTCTTTAGAGGTGTTTTTGTGCTTGTCCAACCTCATCCTATCTAGATTTAGATTTGGGAGCTTTTTTCAACTTATTTTTAGTGTATTTGTATGATAGTGGTGTTAAAATGCTGAACTTAAGCGTGCACCGTCTATTGAATAAACAAGGGGATTACGGTGGATGATGTGGGATTTAGTAATCGATTGCCCTTTGTTATGTTTTGATGCTGAGACAAATTCATTCTTGTAAAATCAAAGTGTGCCAATCATAGCAATTTTGTGTTTTGTTGTTTTACTTTTTGGAATATGTTTATTTTAAACCTCTTATATATCATTTCGAGATATGAATAAAATATTTACTTTCGATGAGGAAAAAAAAAAGAAATCCACCCTCGAAACATTTTTCCTGACCTGCCAAAAAATCGAGTCTATTCAACTTGGACCCAAAAATTTTCACGTTGCTTTGGGTCAACCAACCTTGAGCGGACTTGTGAAGAATCCTTTTTTTTTTTTTGGTGCTTAAATGCTGATTGAAATTTTGTGATAGTCAGAAATATGATCAAAATAATTCTAATAATCTAGGCATATTAACATTCGTCGACTGAATTTGTTTGTGGAGTCAGTAATAGATTTTTTTCCAAAAAAAGTGATAGATTTTCTATTGGGCAGTGAAAACGTTTTGCCTAGTCAGTACAATCCACCCATCCGAAATAAATATACATATATGTAGATCACCTTTTCTTGAGGCGTTTTAGAAATTTTCTTAATTTTTATTATTATAAATAAAGGCTTTACTTTCTACTGACAGTCGAAACGTTTTTCTTAGTCTAAGTATGGACCCACCTATCCGGAATATATAATATATATATATATATATATATATATATATATATATATAGATCACCTTTTTCTTGAGGCGTTTTAGACGTTTTCTTAATTTTTATTATTATAAATAAAGGCCTTACTTTCTACTGGACAGTCAGAAACGTTTTGCTTAGTCAAGTGTGAACCCACCCATCCGGAATACATGTAGATTACCTTTTTCTTGAGACGTCCTAGACGTTTTAAGATTATTATATATAGATCGTCCCAGGCAGGTCTCCGATGTCCGTCGAGGTGTTCGGCTCCTTCCTCTGCACAAAACCAGAGGGTTGCCCCCAGTTTTTTCCTCCGCTTCAGCTAACCTCGTTTCCCATCGCGGACGCTCTCTTAAGGGATTCAACCCCAAGCCCTCTTCTCACCGGCTCGGAGGTACTCGCTCTCTCTCAATCTCTCTACTCCCTTTTCGTTCTCCCATTTCTCTCCTGTGAACCCAAATTTTTGCACTTCGGTCTCATGTCCTCTAGTTTATGTCGCTCCGTAATCGTCGATTCATGGGTTGTCTGGGTTTTGTTGATTTTCTTTTTATCGGGATGTATTCTCTACTACATAATGGTGCCGGTGAGCCCAGAACGAAGACTTTTATTGCTTTATCAAAAATAAATTTCATAATTAGCTGAGTGGTCAGTCAGGTGCTTCGTCCCAGATGCTATAGAGCCATGTCTGAACTACGTTGCAAATCTCAACTCAAACTAGCTTTTGGAAGCCACCGGTCAAGTCATACTTGATGCTTGTAAACTGGAGAGTTTACCATGTATCCTTAGAATTAGTTTGTAAAGAACCCAACCAAGTAAATGGAAAAACTTGAGGCTGCAGCTGAGCCCGGGCCATGAAATTTTGCTGTAAGCGGAGGCAAGGGGCAAGATTAGGGGCTGAAGGGAGAGTGCATGATAGAGAGATTACCCAAGAAAGAGCGTGCACACCCATGAGCATTGAACAAGAAAGAAAACCACGTTCCCAAAGATAAGATAACATTGAAAAAAAAAAAAAAACAAAAGAGTAGTTACAAATTTGAAGAGCAAAATTTCCAGAACCCAGTCAAACATGTCATCTTCATATCTGAGAGTGAAAAGAGAACTTGGGTAGAAATGAGGGTGGGGGTCACTGAAGCAGGGCCTTTTTCTAAAAGAATTGGGGATTGATGAAGATTTTGACCCAATTCCTAAGTCCGAAATTAATTAAATATCTTACAGGCCTCGGCGTCATTCTTCACCCAAAAAATTCAAGGTCTTCCTTGAAACTTATCTCTCCATTCTTTTGTGGGATACAGAGAAAATGCCTAGAGAGACGGACCCTTTTGGAAGTATGTGAAATTGCTGCCTAACAAACACTGGAACTGCAACTTCTGTGGGAAGCCGTATGCTGGAAGCGCGACCAGGATCAAGGCCCACTTAGCCGGAGTTGGAGGATATGGGATCAATGACTGCAAGGATGTTGATGGCCGAGTGAGATCGGAAGCCCGAAAGGCGATGAAGGGTAAAACAGTGGTGGAATCGAGCAGCAGACCAGATAACGATGAAGTGGGTCTGCATCAGCCTGTGGTTGCAAGCAATGAAGATGGTCGGCCTGTGATTGGAAGCAATGAAGATGGTCGGAGAGAGACTTCATTTGTTGCCATGCCATACCTGAGCTCTAATGCCATAAGCAATGGTCGGCCTGTGATTGTAAGCAATGAAGATGGTCAGCCTGTGATTGCAAGCAATGAAGATGGTTGGCAAGCAAGAAGACTTCATTTCTTGCCATGCCATACCTGAGCTCTAATGCCATAAGCACTGTAGGTGCAAGTTCATCAGACTTTCATCCATTGCATGAGATGAATGTGCCCAGTCAGTATCTTCCTACTCAAAACATGACCACGCATGGGGCAATTTTATTCTGGACACAACCTCCTCAATCTCATGGCGTTAATTCTAACATTCAGCCATGGAATTTGAGTCATCCCAGCGGCGGCGGAGACCTTGCACCTCAAGCTTTGACTCACATGCCACCCCCAGTAAATGAAGAAGAGGGAGAACCCAATGCAGGGGTTCCAGAAGGTATGTGCAACTTCGAAATTCACCATATGTTAGAAGCTCATGCAGGACACTGAATTTGTTTTCTAATCCTTCCCCAAGATTTTGGATATAGCAGGACATTTAGATTCCTAATAGTAATAGAAAATGAACAGAGCAGTTTAAGAGTTAGTCAATAATAATCAATAGTTCTTTGAAAATGAACGGACAAATGCTTTTCAAGTGTGACATTCAAATCTTGAAAAGCCATGGCTCTCTCTATCCCCTCAAATCACCTACGTGAAGAGCATTTACTTTAAACAAATGAACAGAGTCGTGTGAACCATGGGAGCTTCGCGAGAGAGAGAGAGAGAGAGGGAGGTGTATATGAGATCGCTTGGTCAGTGAACTTTCCTTGCTAGTGGGCTGACTTTGGAGATGGATAATTATATCAGTTTGCATAGTCATCGGTTCAATTCCAATCTCATGTGCCAAAGTTTTGAACATCATTTCTTATTTCATCCATGTTTCCCTAACGAATTACCAAAAACACTTCCAAATTAAAAAAAGAGGATGCATAGAAGGGGTAAGCATGCATTTGGTAGGCACTTTCCAGTTTTCAAAATATTTTCGATGTGTCGAGGGGACTGGTATTGTCTTGACGACTTCACAAAATTCATGAAAATGTCCTTGTTTCCCCTTCAACGACTCCAAATGTGTACTGATCTCATATTTCTTGGCCAAGCAACGCATTTCAAGAAAATTAACAACACGAAATCTTTATTGGAAAATAAAATTACGAGGGTTTATATGCTAATTACTGTTATTGATTTAAAATAAAGTGCTGCATAAAAGATATTTCATGGGAACCTTTGCTGTCTGTCAACCGCACAGAGATAGGAATTATCTTTGATCATGCATTTGATCATATCTAAATACTTTAATTTCAAACTAAAAAGTATTAGATGAACCTAAAATTTAAATTGACTGTTTCTCGACGGATCACAAGATATGTAATGACAGAAAAGAAATCATCATAAACATATGATTATTTTCTGACAGCGTACAATAAAATTTTTGCTCTTTCAATGATTCGTACTTACCTCCAAATCATCCTTTAATTGATTGTTTTCACATTCAAATGCCGCCTATATGAGACTTTAACTAACAACACCTTCATTCATCTTAAATTTAAATGCTTTGAATATTGCTTGTTTTCATATTTTTGAATGAGTATGGTTGGAATTGTTGGGACATTAACAAAAGTACGAGAATAGGACAAAATGTTGTCATGCATTGTCTCCAAGCCATCGATAATATGGTTCAGTTTTCTCCTGGTGCTATTAGTTACCATTGCGTTTGAGTGACGTTCAAATGGGTCACCCACCAATCAATGATCCAATTGAAAGCAAGTATAGTTCTTTTTTTATAGAACAGTTTGGATATTAGTCTTTATACATTAGATGTAGATATGAGGTATATCTCCTCTTTTTTAATGTTTTAATTTCAAAATTCAACTTAAGGTCTGGTTAAGGGGACTTTTATTTTTAACTTCTACTTTTAACTTATGGGTTGATCTAAATTTTTCTAGTATTGTACCGCTCAAACATCTTGAAAGAATAGATACATCAATGTTTGCATCTATAAAAATATATAATAACAAGCTCATTCTTGAGTGTTGCCTTTAGGAGTGACACTTAGGATTCTAAATTGAAAGAGATTGCTTATTCTCTTTGCAAGTAGTATTTTCTTGCACTCTCCACTCATTTTGCCTTTAACTAGGATTACTTACCTCGTTCAATCCCATGAGTTTCATCTGGAAAAAGGATTAGTTTTAATAATCTCAATGTTGCAGATTAGCAATTATTGAAATCTCAAACATTTTTATAGTCTTTTTTTTTTTTTTATAAAATATTTATTTGAAAGATTTTATTATTTTCTCTTAATATGACAGTAATGGAGTTGATTTCATACATGTTTCTTTATGTCATGTAATAACTACCATTAAAATTTCCCTAACTGTTATCAAGTTCATATATTTTACACTAACATATATTATGAACTTGGAATTGCACTTTGTTTAAAACATGAAGATTCATATGAAATATGATACGTTTTCACGAGTAATTTATGCTAAAATACATACTTCAATTTTCATTTTTTTATATTAATGTAAAATATAGGGAGAACCACTTTTCTTTTCATACAGGCCAAGATATCAATTCAACCCATCCCATACAGGCCCAGATATTTCCTCAACCCATCATCAGCTCAAAGCAAACCGATAGCAACTAAACCCAGCAACAGGGCAAGTGCTCTTTCTATTTCTCTCGCCCAATCCCAAGGACCCCCAAACGCCCCCTTTCCCCCATATATATTTACACTTCATCTTATTTCATTTTGTTCTGTGAACATTATGTTTCTAGAAAATACTATGAGTATTTCCTTGATGTTAGATGCGAGGACGGATGATGCACTCGTCAATAGTCAACCAGTTGCTTGTGGGCTGGTCAACGAGAATATGCCATCTCTGAAAAGAAATCTGGAAGAACTAAGCAATCAAGAAGCAGACATGGATGGGTTGGAGACATGGTGTAGGAAAGCACAAATGATTAGTGGAGAATATTGGAGCATCTTCCAAGCATTCCGAGAAGGCAGATCTCTTTCTCCACAGCAGGTAGAAAGAGTAAATGATTTGAGCAAAGAAGTTAAAGATATTCTAGGCCACTGTAGCTTCCGAAAAGGGTCAACGACACATGGTGCAGGACATAGGAAAAGTTTGCCCTTGGTAACAACAGAGCTAGTAGACAAGGAAAGTAAGGAGACAATCGAAAAGATATGCGGCTATTTAATGGAGGATGAGATTTTCGTCATTGGCATTTGTGGAATGGTGGGAGTTGGCAAGACAACCATTTTAATGCATGTTTATAATAGAGTACTTGAGAATCTTGCCTTCAATGATGTGTTTTGGGTCACTGTACCTCAGGAGTTTAACGTCTATGCATTGCAAAACGAAATTGCCAATGCAGTCGGACTAGACTCTCTCTCAAAGGATAGGGACGTGAAGAGGAGGGCATGCATATTGAATAGGCATTTGAAGAGCAGGAGAGCTGTCTTATGCTTAGATGGTCTGTGGATGCACTTTGACATTGAGGATGTTGGAATTCCAGTTGAGAATACAGGCATTAAGTTGGTACTAACAACTCGATCACTAGATGTATGTCATAAGATGGTCTGCCAAAAACAAGTCGAAATAAGTCCTCTATATTTGCCAGATGATTGTTGGGTCTTATTTCTAAAAAGCTTTGCTTTGGGAGTGACCTCCTTCAGAAGTTAAAAAAATTGCAAGTTCCATTTTGGATAAGTGTGGGGGTTTGCCACTTGGGATCATTGAGATTGCAACTCACATGAAGAAACTAAAGGCAGTGCATGAATGGAAAGGCTTGTTGCAGCGATTAGAAAATTCGATGATGGAACTTAATGTGTTAAAGAAACTGAAACTCAGTTTCATGAACTTGGGGAATCTTCAAGTGGAGCAGTGTTTCTTGCATTTAATACTCTGTTTTGGAGAGTACTTCTGAAGATGAAATCATCAAAAAGTTTTGATAGAGTCTTTCATAGATGAGGGCTTGTTAAGTGGAATGGCCACCCGGCAAGAATTGCACGATAGGGGAAACACCATATTGGACAAAATAAAAAAGGCTTGCCTGGGGGTTAATATAGATTGAGAGCGTCTCTTAGTACACCCCTTGATAAGGGACATGGCATTGCAAATAGTGACGAGCACAACTCACATGGTCAAGGCCAACATGGGATTGAAAGAAATTCCAGAGGATAAGTTCTGGACCGATCACCTAGAGAAAGTCTTCTTACAAAGCAACGATATAGAAGAAATCCCATACGGCATATCGTCAAATTGCCCTAAACTTATGAGACTGTCGTTGAATAACAACGTCTCTTTGGAAGCCATCCACAAATCTTTCTTCAAGCATATGAAGGGGTTGAAGGTTCTAGATCTCAGCAAAACGAAAATCACGGAATTACCGGACACCATGTCTCACTTGGAGAGCTTAGAAGCACTGTTACTTCGGGTGTGAGGAATTACGTTGTATACCGTGTGTTCGAAAGTTGGGTTCCCTAAAAAGTTGGACATGAGTGGGTGTACCATGCTGGAAGAAGTGCCAGGGGGATGGAGATGTTGGTAAAGTTAATGTACCTCGATCTACATGGCACAAAGATCAAGACACTACTAGAAGGAGTGTTGGGGAAGCTGGTGAACTTGCAATATCTGGTGATTAAAAAAGTGACGGCAAAAGAGGAGGAAGAGGAAGAAGAGGAAGAGGAAGAGATAAAATTAACAAAGGTGGAAGGATTCTATTGCTCTGTTCTAAATGTTGAAACATTCAATGCATGCGTGAGGCTTCTCAAGCGAAACAGCTCCCAACCATATGAACTGTGGTTGAGTGAATCAAAAGACCACTCCTTTAGAAATATGCATGAGAGGCATATAATCATCAAAAGTTGCCGTAGTATTGCGGCAAGGGTAGATGGAGCAATTGGTGGAGATGGCCACGCTCTACTTCCAAAAAATGTGCAAGTACTGGAAGTAGGACGGTGCGATGAGGTGACAAGTTTGTGCAAGGTAGGCCCACTTTATAATCTAGAGGAGCTGAAGATAGAGAAATGGGAGAAGCTGGAGGAGCTGGGTGCTGTCCACTTCCCTCGCCTACGGAGACTATATATCTCTGGGTGTTCCAAACTGAAGCGTCTCTTGAAGAAGGGGCATGAGCTCCAATATCTACAATGGTTTAAAATCGAGGGCTCAGAGGAACTAGAGAGGATTGATATAGCGGCACCTTCTCTTTATAGTATAGAAGTGTACAGGTGTCCTAAAATGAAGAGGGTGGTGGAATGGGAGTGGCTGGAAAGTCGCCTTTCCAATCTGAGGTCCATTAAAATAAAACATTGCGAGCAATTAAAGGAGATAATAGGTGAGGGCTACCGCCGACCCGGTGCAACTTATTGTCTTGCAAAGATTGAAATAGAAGGATGCAAGAGGCTGGAGAGGGTGCTGATGACGTGGGGCCTCCCGCTGAGCGTCCCTTTCCTCCGACATTTATCAGTCAAAGACTGCAAGGGCATAAAGGTGATAATAAGCTCTGCTCCCGCCACGATGCATCCCAACTCAAATTTAACACACCTGACTCTATGGAAACTTCCGGCGCTGGAGGCCATATATGATGAGACCGTGAGTTGCCATTCAATCGAATGTATCGATATAAGAAATTGTCCGACGCTGAAGAGGCTTCCTAAGATTGACAATGGGGTCCCTTGTCCTCCCCGCGTTGTTAATAATTTTTGGATAGATAAGCAGCTGTCGCGGTCGCGGTTGCTGGAGTGGCGCCAGTCCCTTTTCCAACCTGTACTTGAACGCTTAGCCAGGATTCATGGTAAGTCACCCGCAACTTTTTACTTTCTTTTATCCTCTCCATCTCCCGCCGGTCCTTCCAAGGATCCACTCCCGTGATACAGTAAGTTTCCTTTTTTTTTTTGGCAAACTTTACACCACATGGTTAGACCCAGTGCGTATGACTTTTATCACAGCTCGAAAGTACATCAAAATGGCTATATTATTATTAAATTTTCAAAAAAGAAAACACTCCCTTCACTTTGAAAAAATAATACTGGCAACAGTCCTCGCTCTTTTTTGTGTTTTTTTTCCCTCTCTTTTCCCCTGTTGTACCTTAAAAATGCCACACTTCTTCTTCATTTTGGTAAATTACAACGTTTAATAGTGCCAAAATATCAAGTCGATTCTTAAGTTCTACTTCATGAGTCAGGCGAGTATAAGAGAGCGTGTTAAATGTTTTCACATTTTCTTTTTGTTGCCTATTCTGTTTTACCTCATCTAGTGCCCTCTACTTTCGCTTTCAAACTCCCATCTGATTTTTAAATTAATCACTGTACTTTAATCAAAAACTAAACCAGTGTAAATTATTCTTTCTCGTTTTTAGAAAGGAACACCTTTCTTGGACTTCCAATTGCATATTTGCACATATTGAATTTCTTTGTGTTTAATTTGATTAAGTTGTTTTGGTCGGTAATCTGATTAAGTTCAATTGGCCAGAAAAAGTCTCTAATTTCTTCAGATTGTTTACATTCTCTCTTTAATTTAATATGTCAAAGAAGTGTCTTTCAATTGTTTTCTTTAGAACCTCGTGAAGAAGAGGTTTCCGATCAAAGCATCGTTAAATATATCAACCGTATTGCGGCAAGGGTAGATGAAGAAATTGGTGGGGATGGCTGCAATCTACCTCGGAAAGATGTGCAAGTACTGACGGTAGGAAGTGGAGCGACAAGTTTGAGCAAGCTAAGCTCACTGAAGAATCTAGAGGAGCTGACTGCAGAGGATTGCGAGAAGTTGGAGGAGCTGGGTGCTGTCCACTTCCATTGCCTGCGGGTACTGAAAATCGCTCGGTGTTCCAAACTGAAGCATCTCTCGGTGAAGGGGGATGGGTTTCCACATCTACTATGGTTTAAAATCGATGGTTCGGCGGAACTGGAGCGGATTTATTTAACTGCGCCCAGTCTAAAACTTATGGAAGTGTCCCAGTGTTCTAAAATGAAAAGAGTGGTGGAAGGGGCCTGGCTGGCCACTAGCCTTCCAGATCTGAAGTCCATTAGAATACAACATTGTGAGAAATTAGAGGAAATAATAGGCGGGCCATTGCCAACCAAGCACACTTGTCTTACAAAGATTGAAATAGATAGATGCGACAACATGAAGGGGGTGCTGCTGACGCATGACGTGTTGCCCCACCTCCCTTCCCTCCAACAGATTACAGTCGAAAACTGCAAGGGCATAAAGATGATAATAGGCACTCCTCCCGACATGACACTACCCTCCTTCGCAAAGTTAACACGCCTGACTCTAAGGAATCTTCCGGAACTGAAGGGGGTATGTGATCGGATGGAGAGTTGCGATCACATTGGCGATCGCATCCACTTTATTGAAATATCACGATGTCCGAAGCTGAAGAGGATTCCTTTGCCACTGCACCGACGTGACGATGGCCTCCTGCCATTGCACCGACGTGATGATTGCCTCCTTTCTCCTCCCCGCTCCCTTGGACAGATTTTGATAGATCAGGAGACGTGGCAAGCGCTGGAGTGGGACCATCCCCTTGCCTGTATCTCCCTCGAACCCTTCGTCGAGTTTATTACTGGTGAGTGACCCACAAGTTTTAAATTTCTTTTATTCTCTCCATCCAAAGATCGATCTCCCACGGTACGGTAAAATCCCTTCTTTTTCTTCTGAACTATATACCAACTATTAGGCCCAGTGCGTATAACTTTTATTATTGCTTGAAAGTAAATCAAAATGTTTGTATTATCGTCGAAAATCAAAATGTTTGTATTATCGTCGAAAATTAATTGCCATGGCATCGTTCAAAGAATAACAACGGCAATTTTCTAACACTTAAAATTGCCAAAATATCAAGTCTAATTCTTAATTAATACTTTATTAGTCGGGACAGTTTAAGAGAGCATGTGATCTGCTATTTTTTCCTTTTCTTTTTGTTGCCTTTTCTATTTTTACCTCATCCAGTACTCCTATTTTCAATTTCAAACTCCTTTTTGGTTTTTAAATTAATCACTGTACTGTAATAAAAAAATTAAATCAATGTAAATTAGTTTTTCTCATTTTTAGGCGTCATTAAGCAAATGGGCCAGAGATCATGTTTTTGTAAGCTCTCTCGAAATGCAGGGCCATACATATGTTGATAGATTTTCATTAATAGTCATGTGGCACGATATTTTTATATAGCATGCTGATGATCTTTGCAAATGAGTAACAAAACTCAATCGTTCTATAGCCAGAATGGTGAAGCTGCAGATAATCGTTGAGGATGAATTGTCTTCTGATAGCAGTGGACATCAAAGTTATCGCCATTACCACGTCGTCCTGCTCGATTGATTTTTGAAGTACCTCCGATTCCTGTGATGACATATGTTTAATTTGTTTATGCCTTCTTTTCTTATCTGTGATAAGCATCTCTGTATTTCTCGGTTTGTCTTCCTTGTCAATTATAAACTAATAGCTGACCAAATATATGAGAC
The DNA here is from genome assembly GCF_016545825.1 of Eucalyptus grandis. Taxonomy (NCBI): domain Eukaryota; kingdom Viridiplantae; phylum Streptophyta; class Magnoliopsida; order Myrtales; family Myrtaceae; genus Eucalyptus; species Eucalyptus grandis. The sequence goes on along the minus strand of NC_052617.1, from coordinate 11,493,176 downwards.
TCCAAACACGGGTTGGACATTGCAATCACAACGCTAAGAAGAAAGCTAAAAAGAGCGGCCCGCAACGAGATGTCCATCTCCTCCCTGAAAATCAGCTCCTCCTTTAAAAAAGGTTTATTCGAATTGAAAAGAAAAAAGAAAAGAAACTCCTCAGAACAACAAATTCATCTCTTCTATCGGTTCTACTGATTATCTCTCCTTTAACACATAGTTTAAATCAAGAATAACATTATAAATTTCCCGAAAAGTGTCTTCCTGACACTTACAAAACAATCAATCGAGAAAAGATTTACATTTGCGCACTTTTAACATGATTCACCTGTCCATAAATTATGGAAGAGGCGTGGAGCGCGTCACATGCGTCGTGAATTGCTACTTCAAGTAAGGATGACACTAGAGAAAACACATCCGTTGAATTTTTTTTTTTTTTTGGTAAATGACACCCATTAAAAAGTCGAGAGATCCCCACTTGAAGGAGAAAAAGTGCTCTAGAATTAGTAATAAGGGAAAAGCCGATGCCACAAGGGCGTCGTCCAAGGAAATTCGACGTCTTTATTTATGTTTAATCCATTTCTTTGCACTATATTTTTGGAAAAATTCCAAAAAAGGGCTCAAGTGTCTTTAATTTTTCAAATAAAGGTCCAAAGTGAACTTTATTTTAAATAAAAAGCCTAAGGTCAAGGAGATTTTCATCAATTTTTTTTTTTTTCTTCCTTATTTCTTCTTTCTTTTTTTTTTTTTTCTGGTTCTTTCTTCTTTGTCGATGGCTGGCTAGCGAGGCATTGGTGATACTTGCGAGGGTTTTGGGCGAGGAAGGCCTCGCTTGGGCGGCGACCCTCGCCACAGGGGAGAGGCCGCCCCTCTCGGCCATCAATGAGGTCGGCTCTCGCCAACCGTAGGCGAGGCCGAACCTTGCTTGCTTGCGGCTAGTGAGGGCACTGCAGCCAGCAAGGGCTCGATTACCCTCGTTGGTTGCGAGTGAGGTCACCCTCGCTAAATCTAGCCACCGACGAAGAAGGAGGAAGAACGAGAAAAAAAAAAAAAAAAGGGAAAAAAATGAGAAAAAGGAGAATGACGAAAATGTCCTTGATCAAGCCATTATTTGAAACAAGTATAATCATTCTGGGCCATGATTTGAAATAAAATCCATTTCGGGCCTTATTTAAAAAAATGAGAGCATTTGGGGACCTTTTGGAATTTTCCCCTATTTTTAGGCATAAGGAAAAGAAATCTATTTTTTGGAGGCATAAGGGAAACAAATCACATTACTTTTTAAAATTGTATTTTGATTCGATAATTGTGGTGATTCATTTGTGATTCAAAAAAATTGTATCCGTAATGATTTATTTATTTTACTTTTGGGATTGAGATTCTTTTTTAATCTTGCTGATACGAAAGCTCTTTATCATTAATTTGATGAGATTTTTAATGAATTTACAAGTAGAATTCTGAAATTTCGTGCTTAGGATGCATTATAATTACATTTGTTCACAAAAAAGAAAATCAAAGGTACTGATCATATTTTGTATAATTCAGAACTTCGAGGATCAGACATAGTGATTTCCTCTGGACTTATTACCTTATGTTAGCCATTTATGCATAAAAAAATTGCATTATAATTAATATTTACTTAACCGCGACGGTAACTTCCATTCACCTGAGAAGATGGCTGATCCTCCTCTCCTACCTCCCTTGCTCCCAAAACCCTAGCGTCAGGCCCCCCACTCCTGCGAGCCCTTCTTCGGCAACGGATTCACTCGCCGCCTCGACCTCCTCTCCGCCGTCGACGGTGGAAGAGGAGGCCACGGGGAGGATGGTTCCGGTGCTTCCTCAGCGAGATGCTCGAGAGCTCAGTCTGCGAGGGAGGGCAGCTGAGGATGTCGCCGGAGAGGATCAGGATGGCGGTGGGACGGGAAAAGTTGGACGACGTGATGGGGAGGAGCGAAGAGGGAGGAGGAGATGCTGGTGTTCGAGGATGGCGCGTTCCAGATCACCGAGTAGGGGTGTCAAAAACAAACTGAAAACCGAACTGAATTTTTTTGGTTCGGTTAGGTTCTCAGTAAAAACGAAATTTCTTTTATCGGTTTGGTTTTTATCGGTTAATCGAACCGAACCAAATCAACAAACTGATAAAAAAATTTTCTTGAAAACGAAAAATATATACAACAGAAAAGAAAAAAAAAAAACATAAGCTTAAAACCAAAAATCGAAAAACCAAACCAGGAACCGAGCTTAGTCTCATTCGATTCAATTCGAAAGTTTTTCCTAATAATTCAATTTGGTTCGATTTTTGAAAAACCTCTTATATATCATTTGAGATATGAATGAAATATTTACGTTCAATAATAAAAAAAAAAGGAAATCCACTCTGGAAAGATTTTTCCCAACCTGCCAAAAAATCGAGTCTATTCAACTCGGATCCACAAATTTTCACGTTGCTTTGGGTCAACCAACCTTGAGCGGACTCGTGAAGGATCCTTTTTTTTTTTCGGTGCTTAAATGCTGATTGAAATTTTGTGATAGTCAGAAATATGATCAAAATACTTCTAATAATCTAGGCATATTAACATTCGTCGACTGAATTTGTTGTGGAGTCAATAATAGATTTTTTTCCAAAAAAAAGTGATAGATTTTCTATGGGGCAGTGAAAACGTTTTGCCTAGTCAGTACAAGTACAACCCCCCATCCGGAATATATATACATATATGTAGATTACCTTTTTCTCGAGGCGTTTTAGACGTTTTCTTAATTTTATTATTATAAATAAAGGTCTTACTTTCTACTGCCCAAGAAAATATTCAGTGGTTCGTGCGCGCCACGTCATCCGCTGACCTGGCGCGCACAAACCACTCACATACCGAAACCTGTCCCAAGCGGGACCCCCTCGAAAATGAGAAAAGAGCTCGTTTTCGGCTGGCTCGGCTCGGCTCCTGCAGTAGAAAGGACGGTCAGCGATTCCTCCCGCTCAAAATTTTTTCTCTCTCCTCACTTAAATGGGCGGGTTCTCTCTCTCCTCTCCTCGTGAAAGAAAAAAAACGCTCAGAGCCTCCTCTGTTTCCTTCTCCGCGCATCCCACCTCCTCCGGCTCCGTCTCCGGCTCCGCCTCCGTCTCCGGCTCCGCCTCCGTCTCCGGCTCCGTCTCCGCCTCCGGACCTCCGCCTCCGCCTGGGTCGCTGGTCATCTGCCTCTGGCATCTCGGTCTCGTTCCCGAGCGGCACCAGGCTCCCCGCCGCTGACTGGCCGTTGTTCCTGACGCTGGCCCGCTCGGTCGCGAGGGAGAGAAGAAGGAGAGGCGCGGGCTGGAGAAGGATTGCCGCTTGCTGTGGAGGAGGTACGTGAACCGACTGTACCAGCACCGGGAGCTAGGGCTTTTCCTGGACGTGAGCCGGATTGGCTTCACGGACGAGTTCATGGAGGAGATGGAGCCCCAGTTCCAGGCCGCGTTCAAGGAGATGGAGGAGCTGGAGAAGGGTGCGATGGCGAACCCGGACGAGGGCCCATGGTCGGGCACCACTGGTTGAGGAAGTCGGATCTCGCGCCGACTGGATCCTGAAGGTGCAGATTGAGAGCACGCTCGACGCCGTCTGTAATTTCGCTGCCGACGTGGTCAGCGGTAAGGTCAGTTCTGGAATTCCGTTCGTTGTTGCTCTCCGTGTGGTAAGAGAGGCTGTAGTTCCTTGTGTTTTTTTTTTTTTTTTTATCGGTTTGCTATCATAGTTGCCTGTGTCAGATTTCTGGTAAATGTGAACATTGTCTTAGTCGCTCCAGAAAGTGTGAGCTGAGGAATCAACAATAATCTTCCCTTAGTCGCTTCAGATTTCTGGTAAATGTGGTCTGACAGGCAAAATAATCCATAGAACTTAGTCAGATTCTCACATTGTTTCCCGTCTTGAACAGCTCCTCCAGATAGTTTTTTTCAACTAAGAGATCTGTATTTTTGATGCAAAGGTAACACATGTTAAGAAATCAACAATAATCTTCCCTGGCCTGGAACAGATATTGCACACGGAATGTGATATCTTAGAATTCTTTCGAAAACACATGTTCTTTATATCACTTTTTCTAGTTTCTGTAGTTTGAATGGGTTCCCAAGTCTATTCTGCAATTTGCTATATATTCTGAGCAATTTTCTGCTGGGATATTCTCAGGATTGTGGGGTTCGTTGCCATGGTTCTTGTTCTCTGGTCGCCTGTTGTTGTTCCTCTATTTCCAACACTTGTGCAGAGCTGGATGTCGCATAGCTCCTCCGGAATTGCTGATTTTGCTTGCATTTTTGGCCTTTACATTGCTGTTACGATACTTGTTATGTTATGGGGCAAGCGGATCCGTGGGTATGAATATCCCCTTAAGCAATATGGGCTGGATTTGATGTCAATGCAGAAGGTATGGATTCAATCAAGTTCATATGTTTGACAAACATAGACCAGATGTTAGGCAGGTGCATTAACTGTGTATTGCATGTCACATGTCTTTGTCCCACACTTGCATCTCGGTTTCCCTATTGGTATATGCATACACTCAACTTATTATTAGCACTGTCATTTTTAGATTCAGTGATGACCCTGCATCAGAGAAGAAAATACTACCACAATATGACGATCCGGCTCAAGATGAGGTTAGTTTTTTTTCTCTTTTCTGATTACAAGTGTCATATCTAGCTATTGCGTTCCCACTTCTTTTGATGGTTTCAGGGGTACCTCTTGACTCAAGTGGATGTTTGACCTATAAGCTGAAAGGAAATTGGAAGAGGTAACTAGTTTTTATGCATATTGTGGTTCAGCATTAGTTAGAATAGGAATGAGGTCTGCTTGGTCGTTCTAAAAAAGTTTCATGTACTTCATATACAGCTAAGAAGGAGGCTACAGGGTGTTTATTCAAATAGTCATTGTAAAGATCTCACCTCATCTGCCAAGACCTCGTCCAATTAATACACTCAAGAAGAATTGCTTCGATTCAGAAAGCCCAAGAAAAAGAAATCCTTACGGAAGAAAGAGAAGTTGGACTTAGATGCCCTTGAAGTGGAAGCAGTTTCAGCAGGGTTGGGTGTTGGAGATCTTGGATCACGTAAGGATGGGAGGAGGCAGGCTAGCAGAGAGGAACAAGAGAAAATCGAGGCTGAGATGAGAAAGAATGCCTACCAATTGGCCTATGCTAAAGCAGAGGAGGCATCTAGGTTACTGCGGGTGGAGCAAACTCTTCCTGTTAAGACGGAGAATGACGAAAACATGGTCGTTGCTGATGATGATGAAGATCTTTATAAATCTTTAGAGAGAGCTAGGAAATTGGCTCTAAAGAAGCAAGAAGAGGAGGGGGCTTCTGGTCCTAAAGCGATAGCTCTTCGTGCCAGTAGCATTCCCAGCGCACAAAATGCAGAAAATCAGAGTGTCGTGATTGGAGAATCACAGGAAAGCAGGGTTGTCATGACAGAAATAGAAGGTTTTGTTTCAGGCCTCGAGGTTGATGAAGGTATACATTCGATTAATTCTGTGTTGGCCTGGACAATTTGCGATCACATTTTCTTTCTGAACTGTGGAACCCTTATTTTGTTCTCCAGATTTTTCAAATTACTGCCTTTTGCTGATTTGGATAGCATTGCTGCTTATTGGGTCAAAACTAGTTTAAGTTGGCTGTTTAGTTTAGAATCCTGGTATTGTTTGGATGGTCAATGAGCAACATTTCTTGTTCTTTCACTGTATGCATACTGAAAGATTGTTTGTGAGTGACTTATTTTAGAATTTGCCTTCTGTGTATGTGCGAACAAGCAGTGCACTTGATGTGCCTCATTGAACAACATCCTGGACAACTTGCAAACAAGTGAACTTTTCACATACAACTTGCAGTCTGTTGCTCATGCAGTCACAGTAGCTTGTTTATTTGGGATGCATTTTAACTTCCAAACTAAATTCCTAATCGCTGGTCGAGGGGATTGCTGTCTTGAAGAGCGGTGGACTTATTCAACTGTTTTGGCCATATTGGAGTTGCTTAGTTTTAAAACCACGGTTAGTTTTCAGGATATATGCTGGCTAAGAATGATGTTGGTTCTACTGAGAAAGGGAGAGGGACATGCATATTGGGCTTGCATTGCAATTTTGAGATTTCATTCATGTAATTGAAGTTACTTCCTCTTCAAATCAGTGTTATATCCACCAATTGCTTGATATGGTCTTTGGTGTCTGAAAGAAATGTGATGTTATTTTCTTATCAAGTTACTGAAATTGTGCCATTACCCCTCCAGTTTCTCATAAGCCTGTCACAGAAGATGTCTTCATGGATGAAGACGAAGCAGATAATGAAGTATAAGATGAGCCCGGACGCTGGACAGAAGTTAAAGAATTTGGTAATGATGAAGGTCCTGTTAATGAGGGTGAGGAGGAAGTTGTTCTGGATGAGACAATTCATGAAGCTGCAGTGGGGTTAGGGCTGTCGGGTGCCCTAAAGCTGCTCAAGGAATGGGGAACACTTAAAGAAACTGTTGAGTGGGGTGGTAGAAACATGGATAAGAAGAAAAGCAAGCTCGTAGGCACTGTGCTCTGCTCAGTATTTGGAGTTCTTGCAGTTTGTCAGATGCCAAGAGGTAAGTGACGAGGGACTGCAGCATGTTATCCGCTTTCCTTCTTTGCGGACCTTGCGATTGGTAAAGTGCCTAGGAGTCACCGATGATGGCCTGAAGCCACTTGTGGGATCACAAAAGTTAGAGTTGCTTGTGGTGGAAGATTGTCCTCAGATTTCAGAAAGGGGCCTTCAAGGTGCTGCAGAATCTGTTTCTTTCAGGCAAGACTTGTCATGGATGTATTGAAGCCATAGGGGCACCCAATCCATCCTTGTGTCTATTGGATTTAGTGAAAATATGTTTTCTTGTAGTTGTTCAATAGATTTTTATATGATTCAAAAAATCGTGCTGTTTGTGGTTAGAGGAAAAGCAATTGTGCTGTCATTAGTTGCTGGACTGGTATTGTATGTCCATGCCAAGGCATATGCCTTGCCTTCTTTTTCGTTGATTAAGCAAAGCCCCTGTTGATGATGTACAGTATGTTAATTCATTATTAGGCTGCGTGAGTTTTTCTTGGCCTCCAAGTCTTCATTCATTGTCATTAGATGCCATGACAAGGCTCAAGTCATATGGGCAAATTCTCATCTTGGTCGGTCGAGGTGCTGTTACAGCAACTTCTGTTGCCCTTTCGGAAGAGTTGCTTTTCAGATCATGGTTAACTGAAGACATTGCTGCTGATCTTGGATATCACCCGGGAATTATTTTGTCAGGGCTTGCATTCTCCCTGTTCCGGAGGTACACTGCTTTAATGAAGTCATGTTCCTTCCAACTTTTTGACTCATTTTTGTCCTTGGATTTTCTCCTTCAGTTTTCTGTTCTTCATTTGTTGCGGGAAAATGTCTATTGGGGCCAGGAAAAGCATGTTACTCAAAATATGACAAGTAAATCAGCACTCCTGGAAATCAGGTTTTAACTTGGTGACCACCCTTTTCTATTTTAAAGTAATCATGCAACACTGCTAACCTGTTCTTACTAAAATCTTGGTTCTAGATTGAACATGCTTGCAAATTTTTTGTTTTTTTATCGAGAGAAGTTTACATAATAAACATTCTGACAATGAAGGCAAACTTATGACTTGCCAAACTTGCCTTCTTGAAAGGCTTAGATCTGTTAGTGTCATGTCACATTCTTTAGCAGCTACAATGAGGACAACGTTCTTTCTTCTTAGCTTGATCTTTCATCCTTTCTCTTTTAGGTTAAAGCATCTGCTTGGAACCTGGTTCATGTTTCCGTCATGCACTTGATCAATTTGCTTCTGACCTGATCTTCCCTTTGAGTCAACATCAAAGATACTTGACTTATCCGCCGCATTTCAGGTCTCCATGGGCAATACCTGGGCTGTGGCTCTTATCACTAAGCTTGGCCGGGCTTCAACAAATCGGTGAAGGTAGCCTGTGTTCCAATTGGGCTCCACGCAGGGATATTAGTCTCAAGTTGCACTCTACAATCAGGTGGCTTTTTGATCTACAACCCCAACTTCCCCCTTTGGATAACGGGGACTCATCCTTTCCAACCATTTGGCGGGATAGTTGGCCTTACATTCTCTTTGGTGCTGGCAATTATGTTCTATCCAAGAGAAGCCGCCATGAAAAAGGAACTTACAAGACCCATTGGGAGTAGCTACATGACTAGTGGATTGATGCACGATTTGGAGGTATGGAACTCTTTGCATTCTATTTCTGGGTAGGCGCATCGGTAATGGGAGATGGTTTTAGCCTCCGCCAGTTTTTTTCTTCTTTTACACATGAAGGTGTAGATAGAAATAGAATACCTCAGAAATAGAAGGCAATTTTGACAATGTGTTGTGTCGATGCAACACATTTGGATGCACATTGCTAGCTTAAAAGCGAAGGAAAAATGGTTGAACGTGAATTCATTGAATTGACTTTTTGAAGAACCTAACCCAACATACATTCACAGCAGAGAGAAGCAAAAGAAAGATTGACGAAAGCAGTTGCAAAAAGAAAAGCAAAAGAAAAGGCTCTCTTCCAATCCAATGCAATGGCAATTATTCCTCAACTCTCGAGAGAATTTGGAGCTGTCTGCCTCTTGAGATCTGCCCTTTTGTTCACCTCTAACTCACTCAACGGCAAGGGGAACCGACTCAGCCTGTCAAGACAAAGGAGCAGTGTGAATATCCGAACAAGGAGTCAAGATATGCATGCAGATTGTCGCGCTCATGATCAGATGAGAAGCCGAGTCTCTTACCAATTTCCGATACTTTAGGGCATAGAACATTTCCAGGTAGCGGAGGCTCTCGAGACGATCGAGATTCAAGACGTGCTTCCAGAAGCCGTACAGCGCCGTCAAGTTGAGCAGCCTCTCGAAGTAAATTTGCCATGTATACCTACCAAAAACAAAGCACCACATGTTACCCACTTGTTTCTTGAACAAGTTGAAATGTGCTCTTTTTTCCTATCAAAGATTGAACCTAACAAGAATCCCGGTCCTTACTTCTCCTCAATTCTCTGCATCGCCCCCTGTGAGATCTTGTCCCAGTGGCTTGGGTCCACCTTGCACTTCTCGAAGAAGTCCGCGAGGATCTCCGCTGCCTGATCCCTGTGATAAGGATCAATGTGGAATCCAGACTTGACGTGCGCAATGATCTGACCGCCTTTGCAAGTTGCAAAGGTCGGCAATCCACATGTCATGGCCTCCACCACGGTCAGTCCAAAAGCCTCGTAGAGAGCGGGCTGCACAAATGCTCCCCTCATGTCGCAGATGTACCAGTAAAGCTCTCGATTCCTCACCGGTTCATCTGGAAGGAGATCCACCTGAACTGGCCATTCAAATTGTACGTCTCAATCAGCCCGTACATCTTTTTCATCTCGGCTTGCTGTTCCTAGTCCTAAGATTCCTTCATTCGGTCACCACCGACCACAACCAAGTTGATCAGCTCTCTCAGGCGGGTTTTCTTTCCGTACCACTCGACCAGCCCGGTTAAGTTCTTGACCCGGTCCAGTCTTGCCATGGTGAACAAGATTGGCTTGTTCCAGTCCTTCAATACGCATCTGTTTTGACATTAACCAACACATCCATGTCAGCTTTTGTTTGAGCTTGAACATTATCATGCAAAACACAGGATGCTAATGTAGGTCCAAGTCCAGTATGGGAGGGGAAAAAAACTCCAAAAACTCACAGGTGTTCCTTGTTCTCCACATCGCTGAACAGAAGTTCTTCGATCTCAGCATGGAAAGATTTCAACCTCCGCTTCTCCTCCGTGTAGGAGAAATAAATGCTCATATCAGCTCCTGGTGACACGATGTTGAATTTGGGATCAAAAACATCAACGCCATGGACGACTCGGTACAGTCCAGGAAGTGTAAAAGCGATTGGAATGTCAACAAGAAATCCTCGTAAAGTATAATCTTATGAGCTAATATACCTCGGTGTATGTTTCCAAGTAAGGCCACACTTCAAATCGTGAAATCCGCTTTCACACCATCCCTTTCTCCGTTCTAAAGGGAACTCGAAGAATGTAGGAGTATTCTGTTCCAAAAACCTTTTCAAGACGCTGGTTGCACGTGGTTCCTACTGCATCAGGAAGAAGACGAGTGACCTGCAGCCAAGAGGGGCAGGACACAAAACAAACATAACGAGTTAGTTGGATTGACCAGCAAAAAACTATTCCAATATCAGTAAAAAAGCAAGAATCTACGATGAGGATCCGAGGAGTAATATCCAGCCCTCGTTGTTTGATACGGTGAAGCATCTCACTCTCCAATGCACGAACTTGGTCCAAGATGTACACAACCTACAAAATGTGAACAACGCATGATGATGGAATTGCATGTAGAAATACTGGCAAGAGATGCTAAATCAATATTTGAGACGATTAATGACCTGGCCACCGGTATCGGGATATCCAAGGACATCGTCTTGGGCAAAGTAACCGTGAGGCGACATGATAACAACGTTAAAGACCCTGGGGATTCTTCCCAAGAAATTCTCGAGGGTGCATGGATCGGGAGCCTCAAGTAGATCCAGAAGAAGCCGAATCATTTCAAGCACACGCTCGGCGGTGTCGCCCTGAGCCCCTCTCTAGCCCAATTTCCTGAAACTTGTGCTCGGGCGAGTGAGGTGTCTCAGGTTTGAGGGCAGAGAGGTACTCCTCTGCCTTCCTCAGGACATGTTGGGGCGAGAAGACATTTTGAATTCTTGTGTTGACCATCACGTTCTGCATCACAGATCAGCATAAATGAGTCTCAAGTAATTGTTAGTGAAAAAAAAAAGGATTCAGTCCATGCATCTAAAATATGAGCAACTCTGAACTGTCCTTTCAACAGTCATGAAGTTATGTGAATGTTGCAATGTTTCCTCTGAGTTGTCATTTACACAATCTTGTTAATACAATTGAGTGATACACGCGGCGCATAAGAAGTAGATCCGAGAGAGTGAGATGAGTGTTATCTGCCCATGGGCTTACCTTTCCTTTGTAGCAATGAACTTGAAGGAACTCAAGCAGAGGGTGCAAGCTCTCCTTGTCATGGAAGAGCTTTGCCGAAAGGTGGCGGTTGAGGAACTCCACTCCATTTCCAGTGGACTTCGAAAGAGTACAAATCACCCAACCAACATCTACCTGAGATATCTTGAGCTTAAAAGAAGCGTGGCCATGCAATAATTTGCTAGGTTTCTCATAGGAATCGAATTCGATTCCATCATAGCTTGTCAACGGCGGGGCTTCATCATCACTGGTTTTCTCCACCAGTGACCCACTGTTAGCATACAAAAGTGAAGCAACAACCTACCAAAAAAGAAACACAAAAAAAAGTCAATTATTAACTGCATCTTATCTATGATTTTTTTCTTTTTTTTCCTTTTTTTCTCTTATGATAGTTGTTTTTAGGTGGGGTTGGTGAGAGAGAGAGAGAGAGAGAGAGCCACAGTAAGAAGCAAGAAGAAGCAAACCTCCATTTCCTTATTCACAATCTGGCCAAAGGCATCTAGCAAGACAACATCAACACAAAGTTCCTCCGACACGATGCCTGCAATTCAGTAAACCAATTGTCACTGCATATTGGAAGAAGGCCGTAGCTAGAGCATGGCACCTGACTTTTAAGGAGCAAATTGAACATTGCATATAAGGAGCCTATTGGGTTTCAAAGAAGGAAGAACAGACTCATACAACCACGCTGAATGTAAAACACCATTGAGTAAGCTTTCTCCGCCCGTCTCATTTCCCAGACACACTTGCAAGGAAAGCTATGACCCAGTCAGTCAATCATTAATATAAATTCATTTGGATGGACAATTACAAAGGAATCTCCAATTCGCAATCTTGCTTTGGAAGCACAACGGGAAACAATTGGAAAAGCTGAAATTGCAAATACTTAAGCCATATCAGAAATTGATACTTTTTCCAAAGAGGCAGCTTTAGAGCCAACTTTTTTCTATTGAAAGAAAAACAACAAAAAAGTCGGAAGCTATTAATATAGAAATATTGCTTCCTGACGTCACAGAAAAAAGATTCAACTTCGTCAAGGCAGTTCAACGACAAATGCTTAACACTGGAGGTGACACTCAATTAGATTTTGTCAAAAAAAAAAATTTTAAAAAATGTAGTGGCGATAGGATTAAAAGGAAGATACAACGACTTACCTTTCCACCCACGATACTCCAGATACCATCACTACCTTCTTCTATGTCAGAAGCAAATGACTTGTCAATAGCTAAGTGTACAGGTGAGTCCTGGCATTACAGGAAAATATTCATTAAAGAAATCATATCCACATGAATAAGGTCAAACAAACTCGACAGAAGGTACCTTATAATGATCCTCAATGGATGAAGAAGGGTGCAAGACCTTTGGACTGTATAAATAACCTTCTATACCATCATCAGTTCCACTGGTACTAACCAAACTTATTTTCCTTAAAGGGCTAGGTTCTCCATCTTTTGTGGCACTTAGGGGCTTCTCATCCACCACTTCCCCGTCAATGTGAAGCCGTAAAAGTTCACTTGAGACCTGCCATGAAGATAGAACTTTGAGCAATTTACAAAGGAAAAAGGCCCTGAGTAAGAAACTTAGGAAAGACAATGACATCATAAGATTGACAAGAGACTTTCGGTTGAGCACCATTTGTGCAATCTAAAATTCTACTTTATCTCTTTCATCAGACCAACAATGAGAGACATAGACTTACATGAAATTTTGCAGATAACAATTCTTGTCCAAGATCCTCCAGATAATGCATGCAATTAGTTAATCACAGGCACTCCAATGAATATGAATAGAATCATACTCCATGTATGTACTCTATAAAGCTTGTTCTTTTCAGTCACATTGAAAGTGCAACAGTTCTACGTGCTATATGAATATCTATCAATACGCCTTACTTTTATATATTTGAAGATCATGCACCATTCATACAATTCCAATTACATCTGAAAATGATTGGTTAAAGGTAAAACAGACAGATAAAATGTTCAGTAACAACTTGCTTCAGCTCGACAGCTCGACAGCTCAAACCAATAAGTGGTAAACATGACAGACATTAATGTGCTCAGCTATAGCCATAAAAATTTCAGCAGTTATCAACTCAAAAGGAACGAGCAGTTTAAAAACCATGTGTAGAAAGAGTAATTCAGACACTTGATATACATACCTGACAGCCAACATGGACCCATTTTCCAGATGGAAACTCGCTATCTGAAGAAGCGTACAATTTTTCACTTGAAAAAGGAGAAACCTCAGAATCAGGAGATTCTTTTTGTGGAGGAAGCAGTGGCAGAAGCGTGAGTCTCTTATCTCCATTCAAAACGAGAATTGGAAAACCATCCTTGACATCTGAGTTCACCTGTGTGAAAGAATATTTTTAACCCCATTAACCATAGAACTTTGAGCTGAAAAGAGAAGTGACAGGCAACACTATTTGTGATTATGGTATACATCATCCCTTAATCACCATTTTTTACTAGTCCCTTGTGTCACAAACCAAGATAGATTGCGATAGGGGACGGAAAAAAAAAAAACAAGACTTGACGCATTACAAAGGATTGATCCCAGACAAATCCACGAAAATCAATAAGCTTTGGTTCCACCAACAGGCATTGACACTCAATATACCATCTAACAGGAACAACACAGCAATAAACTTCAGTGAACGTGAAAAGACACTCTTGGGAAAATTCCACAATAATTCAAACTCATCGTAATCAGACCAACAGACACAACCCGAGAGCCGAGCAATGGTGATCGATCCAAACCAACGCAAAGCATCCCTTCAAATCACAAAATCCAACAACCGGTGAGTGATCAATCACTAAAACAACCGCCAAACAAGCAACTCATAACACCCAACCTCTCCAAACATAAAAAAATTCACAGAATTGAGAAACGAACATCGTCCCTCCCATCAAAAACCAACGAACCAAAAATGGACGAAAAAAAATGGAAAAATGGCGGCTTTCCTCTACCTGACGGAAAATGGTACAAGGGAAAGTGGCGGACTTCAAGAGATAAACCCAGAAGCAGAAAAGCAAGGACCCATCTTCTCCTTCTTCTCCTTCATCTCGTTCTTGTTCTTCCTCCTTCTCTGCTTCGACGTCGAGCCTGAAATCACCGAGCGAAGAGTAACGACTCAGGTCGATCGTGCTCTCGCCGTCCGCCACCAGTATATCTAGCCTCGCAAACCTCTTTTGCTTCAAAATCCTTGGGCCCGAAATCGGGACCGAATAAGGAAGTAGAAGACAAAGAAGCTCGAGAGGCCAGTCGGCAGCCGGCGATTTCTGGAGCCACGGCTGGAAAGTCGATGACGGCGACGAGGACAGAGGCGAGGAGAGAAGCGCTTAGGGTGAGTGAGAGGGCTCGAGACAGAGAGGAGGGGCGCTTGGGGTAGTGAGAGGGCTCGGGACAGAGAGGAGAGGAGTGCTTGAGGAAGAGAGAGGCAGAAGCGGGAAGAAATAGCGCGCTCCGTTGAAAAAAAGAGAAAATGCAGCAGGCCTCTCCTTCTTCGCCGCGCCGTCGACCCCGCCCAAGTCCGCCGAGATCTCCCTCGCGACCGAGCGGGCCAGCGTCAGGGACAACGCCCGGTCAGCGGCGGGGAGCCTGGTGCCGCTCGGGAACGAGACCGAGATGCCAGAGGCAGATGGCCAGCGACGCTTTTGGGCAGGTGCAGGCCGAGGCGGAGGTCCGGAGGCGGAGACGGAGCCGGAGACGGAGGCGGAGCCGGAGACGGAGCCGGAGGAGGTGGGATGCGCGGAGAAGGAAACAGAGGAGGCTCTGAGCGTTTTTTTTCTTTCACGAGGAGAGGAGAGAGAGAACCCGCCCATTTAAGTGAGGGAGAGAAAAAATTTTGAGCAGGAGGAATCGCTGACCGTCCTTTCTACTGCAGGAGCCGAGCCGAGCCAGCCGAAAACAGAGCTCTTTTCTCATTTTCGAGGGGTCCCGCAGGACAGGTTTCGGTATGTGAGTGGTTTGTGCGCGCCAGGTCAGCGGATGACGTGGCGCGCACGAATGAACCACTGAATATTTTCTTGGGCAGTCGAAACGTTTTGCTCAGTCAAGTATGGACCCACCCATTTGGAATGTATATACATATATATAAATCACCTTTTTCTAAAGGCGTTTTAGACGTTTTCTTAATTTTTATTATTAAAAATAAAGGCCTTACTTTCTACTGAACAGTCGAAACGTTTTGCTCAGTCAAGTATGGACCCACCCATCCGGAATACATATAGATTACCTTTTTCTTGAGACGTCTTAGACGTTTTAAGATTATTATATATAGATCGTCCAAGGCAGGTCTCCGATGTTCGTCGAGGTGTTCGGCTCCTTCCTCTGCACAAAAGCAGAGGGTTGCCCCCGGTTTTTTACTCCGCTTCAGCTATAACCTTGTTTTCCATCGCGGACGCTCTCTTAGGGATTCAACCCCAAGCCCTCTTCTCACCAGCTCGGAGGTACTCCCTCTCTCTCAATCTCTCTACTCCCTTTTCGTTCTCCCATTTCTCTCCTGTGAACCCAAATTTTTGCACTTCGGTCTCTATTCCTCTACTTTATGTCGCTCCGTAATCGTCGATTTATGGGTTGTCTGGGTTTTGTTGATTTTCTTTTTATCGGAATGTATTCTCTACTACATAGTGGTGCCGGTGAGCCCAGAACGAAGACTTCTATTGCTTTATAAAAAATTAATTTCATAATTAGCTGAGCGGTCAGTCAAGTGCTTCGTCCCAGATGCTATAGATCCATGTCTGAACTACGTTGCAAATCTCAACTCAAACTAGCTTTTGGAAGCCACCGGTCAAGTCATACATGATGCTTGTAAACTGGAAAGTTTACCTTGTATCCTTAGAATTAGTTTGTAAAGAACTCAAGTAACTGGAAAAACTTGAGGGTGCAGCTGAGCCTGGGTCATGAAATTTTGCTGTAAGCGGAGTCAAGGGGCAAGATTAGGGGCTGAAGGGAGAGTGCATGATAGAGATATTACCCAAGAAAGAGTGCGCACACCCATGAACATTGAACAAGAAGAAAACCACGTTCCCAAAAGATAAGATAACAGTGAAAAAATAAACATAAAAGTAGCTACAAATTTAAAGAGCAAAATTTCAGAACCCAGTTAAACATGTCATCTTCATATCCGAGAGTGAAAAGAGAACTTGGGTAGAAATGATGGTGGGAGTCACTGAAGCAGGGCCTTTTTCTAAAAAAGAATTGGGGATTGATGAAGATTTTGACCCAATTCCTAAGTCCAAAATTAATTAAATATCTTACAGGCCTCGGCGCCATTCTTCACCCAAAAAATTCAAAGGTCTTCCTTGAAACTTATGTGTCCATTCTTTTGTGGGATACAGAGAAAATGCCTAGAGAGATGGACCCCTTTTGGAAGTATGTGAAATTGCTGCCTAACAAACACTGGAACTGCAACTTCTGTGGGAATTCATATGCTGGAAGCGCGACCAGGATCAAGGCCCACTTAGCCGGAGTTGGAGGATATGGGATCAATGACTGCAAGGACGTTGATGGCCGAGTGAGATCAGAAGCCCAAAAAGGCGATGAAGGGTAAAACAGTGGTGGAATCGAGCAGCAGACCAGATAACGATGAAGTGGGTCTGCATCAGCCTGTGATTGCAAGCAATGAAGATGGTCGGCCTGTGATTGCAAGCAATGAAGATGGTCAGCCTGTGATTGCAAACAATGAAGATGGTCAGAGAGAGACTTCATTTGTTGCCATGCCATACCTGAGCTCTAATGCCATAAGCATTGTAGGTGCAAGTTCATCAGACTTTCATCCATTGCATGAGATGAATGTGCCCAGTCAGTATCTTCCTACTCAAAACATGACCACACATGGGGACATTTCATTCTGGACACAACCTCCTCAATCTCATGCCGTTAATTCTAACATTCAGCCATGGAATTTGAGTCATACCAGCAGCGGCAGAGACCTTGCACCTCAAGCTTTGACTCACACGCCACCCCCAGTAAATGCAGAAGAGGAGAACCCAATGCAGAGGTTCCAGAAGGTATGTGAAACTTGAAATTCACCATATGTTAGAAGCTCATGCAGGACACCGAATTTGTTTTCTAATCCTTACCTAAGAATTTGGATATAGCAGGACATTTAGATTCCTAATAGTAATAGAAAATGAACAAATGAACAGAGTCGTGTGAACCTTGGGAGCTTCGTGCGAGAGAGAGAGAGAGAGAGGGAGAGAGGGAGGGAGGTGTATATGAGATCGCTTGATCAGTGAACTTTCCTTGCTAGTGGGCTGACTTTGGAGAAGGATAATTATATCAGTTTGCATAGGCATCGGTTCAATTTCAATCTCATGTGCCAAAGTTGTGAACATCATTTCTTATTTCATCCATGTTTCCCTAACGAATTACCAAAAGCACTTCCAAATTAAAAAAAGAGGATGCATAGAAGGGGTAAGCATGCATTTGGTAGGCACTTTCCAGTTTCCAAAATATTTCGATGTGTCGAGGGGACTGGTATTGTCTTGAAGACTTCACAAAATTCATGAAAATTTCCTTGTTTCCCTTTCAACGAGTCCAAATATGTACTGATCTCATATTTCTTGGACAAGCAATGCATTTCAATAAAATTAACAACACGAAATCTTAATTGGAAATAAAATTACAAGGGTTTATATGCTAATTACCGTTAGTGATTTAAAATAAAGTGCTGTAAAAGATATTTCATGGGAACCTTTGATGTCTATCAACTGCATAGAGATAGGAATTATCTTTGATCATGCATTTGATCATATCTAAATACTTTAATTTCAAACTAAAAAGTATTAGATGAGCCTAAAATTTAAATTGACCGCTTCTCGACGGATCACAAAATATGTAATGACAGAAAAGAAATCATAAACATATGATTATTTTTATGATTTCTTTTCTGACAGCATATAATAAATTATTTGCTCTTTCAATGATTCATACTTACCTCCAAATCATCCTTTAATTGATTGTTTTCACATTCAAATGCCGCCTATATGAGACTTTAACTAACAACACCTTCATTCATCTTAAATTTAAATTATATGAATATTGCTTGTTTTCATATTTTTGAATAAGTATGGTTGGAATTGTTGGGACATTAACGAAAGTACGATAATGGGACAAAATATCGTCATGCATTGTCTCCAAGCCATCGATAATATATGGTTCAGTTTTCTCCTGGTGCTATTAGTTACGATCGTGTTTGAGTGACATTCAAATGGGTCACCCACCAATCAATGATCCAATTGAAAGCAAGTATAGTTCTTTTTTTATAGAACAGTTGGGATATTAGTCTTCATACCTTAGATGTAGATATGAGGTATATCTCCTTTTTTTTTTTAAGGTTTTAATTTCAAGATTCAAGTTAGGTTCTGGTTAAGGGGACTTTTATTTTTAACTTCTGCTTTTAACTTATGGGGTTGATCTAAATTTTTCCAGTATTGTACCGCTTGAAACATTTTGAAAGAATAGATGCATAAATGTTAGCATCTATAAAAATATATAATAACAAGCTCATTCTTGAGTGTTGCCTTTAGGAGTGACACTTAGGAGTCTAAATTGAAAGAGATTGCTTATGCTCTTTGCAAGTAGTATTTTCTTGCACTCTCCACTCATTTTGCCTCTAACTAGGATTACTTACCCCATTCAATGCCATGAGTTTAATCCAGAAAAGGTTTAGTTTTAATAATCTCTAATGTTGCAAATTAGCTATTATTGAAATCTCAAACATTCTTTGTAACTTTTTTTTTTTTTAATATTTATTTGAAAGATTTTACTATTTTCTCTTAATATGACAGTAATGGAGTTGATTTCATACATATTTCTTTATGTCATGTAAAAACTACCATTAAAAATTCCTAACCGTTATCGAGTTCATACATTTTACACTAATATATATTACTTGGAATCGCACTTTATTTAAAACAGGAAGATTCATATGAAATATGATACGTTGTCACAAGTAATTTATTCTAAAATACATACTTCGATTTTCATTTTTTTATATTAATGTAAAATACAGGAAAAACCACTTTCCATACAGGCGTAAATAATGATTCAACCCACCCCATACTGGCCAAAATATCAATTCAACCCCATCCCATATTACCTGAACCCATCAACAGCTCAAAGCAAACCGATAGCAACTAAACCCAGCAACAGGGCAAGTGCTCTCGCCCAATCCCAAGGACCCCCAACAACCCCCGCCCCCCTTCTTTTTCTTTCTCCTTCCCTCCCTCGATAATTTTTTATATATATATATATATATATATATATATATATATATATATATTTTTACAACCTTACACTTCATCGTATTTCATTTTGTTTTGTGAACATAATGTTTCTAGAAAATACTATGAGTATTTCCTTGATGTTAGATGCGAGGACAGATGATGCACTCATGGATAGTCAACCAAGTGCTTGTGGGCTGGTCGACAAGAATATGCCAACTCTGAAAAGAAAGCTGGAAGAACTAAGCAATCAAGAAGCAGACATGGATGGGCTGGAGACATGGTGTAGGAAAGCAAAAGGATAAGGGGAGAATACTGGAGCATGGTCCAAGCATTCCGAGAAGGCAGATCTCTTTCTCCACAGCAGGTAGAAAGATTAAATGATTTGAGCAAAGAAGTTAAAGATATTCTAGGGCACTGTAGCTTCCGAAAAGGGTGGACAACACATGCTGCTGGAAGTAGGA